>NC_057768.1:21886618-22186618 GCF_010389155.1 Erigeron canadensis
AAGTTTTGTAACTTACGAACTTGCATGTAAGTTTAGTCTTTTACAACTTAAACTTCGTTAGTTTAAATTTAGAATTTAATTCTTACAACTTAAGATCTATTTTCGTTTAGTTATTGCTTACGAATTAGCTTCTATCTTCGTTCTATCACTTAACGAATTTATTTGTTATCTTCGTTCAGACTTGTTTTTGCGAATTCTGGACTAGGTTTTTTTCATATTAGGGTTTTTTCAACTTGGCAATTCATTTATCGTGATTATTTATAGTTTTTCGATATTTTGGTTGTTTTGCAGAAATGGCTCTCGCTCCACGTCAATTGTGAAAAACACATCTTGCACTGAACCTAGATCCAGATAGCATAATTGTGAAATTTTCATGAATGTTTCACTACTACATGCTCGCTCACGATTTCCTTTGCTTTTTGTGATTCGCCGGACCTGATTAATTGTATATTGATTCTTCTGTTCTACTGCTCATGAATTATGTTGATGGCCAAGTTTTGTACGAGCAACTTTGAAGGCACACCTTTGATTTTAATGCTGAGTCGCTCCGCACTATTTTGCATCTAGGACAACCAGCCGTAGAAGAAGAGGACGATGTTGAAATGACTTACGCGATTCGACTCCTTCTTCGCTGCTTTCAGAGAATGGGGTTTGTTGGACAGGTCACTTCCTTTGACAAGAGTGGTTTTCAGGGCATGGAGGTATCTGGCGTATGCATTGCTTGTCTGTTTGAGCAATCGCAAGGCTGGCTTTGATCAACTATCTGCACAGATTGCGTCGCAGATGGTCTTTGGTATATAATCGCCCTTATCCTTTCCACCCGATATTTTTATCAAGAGTTTGTTGATCAATTAATGCTAGGTGAGAAGCGATTCTTCTGTATCCTCGATTTGTGATGGCTATAGTTAGACATTTTTGTTCCCGACTTAGAATATGACCAAGGTCCTCGCTACGTTCTTCATGCTTGCCTTCGGCTTTTTGCTGATCTAGAGGCAATACTGGTAATGTTGCTTGTCTCCATGGCCCACCACTTGATGGTCACCTGATTAATCCAAACTATCGATCTCGTCTATAGATGATAGTTTGTGGATGATTTTTCTGATGACGATTCTGAGTCTGGTGATTCGAAAGTTCGTATTAGTCCCAACTATCACTAGATGGGTGCTGAAGACACCTCTATGTCGATGGTGAGTGAACTTTGCAACACGATCAATTAATCTGGATGTGACCAGTTTAGTTTGATCGTGTACCAGGTTAACTGGAATTAAGTATTAAGTGACAGAATTTTAATACATGCAATAATATAAATGACGAGCATATAAACTGGTGAGACAATATGTATTTTCAAGTGTATTTTATTTATTACTGTTTAAATAAAATACAAGGTTGTTGCGGAACCAAGATAATACAAGAATGTAAATATCCTAACACCCATGAATTACAATTGATCTAAACTTGGAAATTCTCCTAAACAATCGAAACACTTAGAGTTGTGAATGTTTCTTTTTGCGATTGAGAGAATATTGCACAAGTTCACCAATATTGCAGAATATTGTATTTGCAAAGTTATTGAAACAGCTTGTGCAGGACCTCTATTTATAGTCGAAGATTGAGCATGGGATCTCAACTTCGATGTACAATATGGTTGACAGCACACAAAAGTATTGTTTAAATAATCCTTTGTTGTGTTAAATAAAGTAAGACAAAAGGTTACTTTATTCAACCACTCTACATCTTTGTATCTTTATCCAAAGACAATATCATTGTCCGGTTAAAAGGATGTAGAGTAAAAAGTCCTCCTCGTAATCAGTGTAAGCTTTGTAAGAGCATTTACACTGGAGGATTCTCCAGTTGATTGATCTGGTAGATTGTCAACTGGGCTTCGCTGCCATTGCCAATCTCTATTTCCATTTGTTGTCTTTGACTTCAACTGGAAGGTCTTCAGATTCTAGTCGTCTGATCTCAACTGGAGGAAGTCATCAGTTGCTAAACCTGTACAATGCAACTGGACTTCTAATATTTCGGACAATTCCTCATGCTCTCCAGATGTCACTGGAGAGCTCCAGTTTAGTTAAACTGGACCTAACAAATCCCCCTAATTGTCCTGAAATATTGTCAAGTATTTTCAAACTTGTTTCTATACAATTTAAGTTTGAATACTTGAATTTGATAAAACCTATTAATTTCCAAGACATTTTATAGATCATCAAATGTCTTGGATTTTGTTTTAAGTGTTTGTATCTTATCAGATATCTTACTTGTAGGTTACATCTCTGGCAACTTGTATATACATACAATTTCAAATAAATACAGAGAGTACACAAAATTACAAGCAGATAATAGTTAGAAGGAAAACTTAAACAGATGGCCCTTCGCCAGTTTTCCTTCTCTTTGAGACTGATGAAATCGCTGAGTATCCTCAGGATCAAGGCCTAATCTTTCTTCAATGTTTTCCTTGAACTTGATGAGATTTTGCAATACATACTCCCAGCCTCTTTCAACTTTATTTCTTCCTCTGCCTCCCCTCCAACAGCCTCAACATCTCAACATGCTCGGAATGACCATACTGATTGACATCCGGGTTCTCAGTAGTCCTTTTAGGTCCACCAAAGTATTGTACCTCAACAACAAAATGCTTGGCACCAGGCTTAATTGAAACCTTACATCAGTAATCCTGCCTCTATTGTGCCTTCGACGCTGTACATCTGACAAATATGTGCGAGCTTCAGATTCATTTGTCAGTTGATTTTGCTCGTGCTCAGCTTTTGTGTAGCCTCGAATATCATCTGTTGTGGTTCACATGGTTCTACCCAAGTCCTCAGATTTGCATCTCTTGGTAAGGCCTTTGTTTTCTTCCTTTGGACTTGGGTGGATTCAACACTTTGGTGACCGCCTTCTTGACCTGCTCAGTTCTCTTGAGAATCCCTTCAGATCTGATCTCTCTGGCCTTTTCCACCGATACATTCAAACACTTTGCATCCAGTTCAGCCTCATCATCCTGGTAGTGTTTGTCCAGTTCTACTTCAAGCATCTCCTTCAGTGCATTGACTATTCTGTATCTTCTTTGATCTTCTTGTATTCAACAAGTGTCAAGCCAAGGTTGAGCATCAGTGATATCAACAAGAGGGGTTGGAAGATTTTTTCTTGATTCAAACTGGTTTGCCTTCATTTGTTTTCTTCCTTTCCTTGACCAGGTATCCCACTCTTGCTAATTTCTGGCTCTCGCTTTCAGTAACTGGAGGCAACAAATCGACATTGCCAGTTTCCAACATTGGTGCATCGGTGGCTGGTTCCAAAGATTCATCAGCAATGGCCTTTCCCTTGTCAACACTCCCTACCACCACATCATCAAACACCTCAAACCCTTGCTCACCAGCCTCAGTACTGGTAGCCATCACAATCTCCTTCCCTTTACTTGAAGTCTTCACAAGAGTGTGGGGCATGTACCGACCTTTCCCCCTTGGCAGCATCTAGTCCCTGCCTGATGGCTTCAAAATCAGCATGACTAGAGGGCAGGCGATCTAGAGGCTGCCATGATTGCATTGTCTTACACTCTTTGAAGACTCCACAAAGCATGCGAACTGTCCTCCAAAGATGATTTATCTCTTGAGATTGAGTCATTACATTTCCACTTGTCTGCTCTTGACTCTTTAAAATTTGTTTGAGAATGGAGAGATCATCTGAAGAGAGCCCAGTTGCAGGGACTTCCTGAGCACTGTCAGGCTCAACCGCCCTTCTTTGCCAACTTCAGTGGTCAGATCAGATATGGCAGTTGAATGTTCAGACACTTTGCTAGCCAGCGTATCCAGACTGCACCTCAACCGATCAATCTCAGATGTTATTGGAGTGAGATCGACCTGGGCACTGCAATCTTGGTGATCTCAGATATCACCTTTTCTATCAAGTTACTCTCACTGGCAGCCAAAGTTTCTTCGATCTTGAGACCCACTGAAGAGGCCAACCGACTCCCAAGCTCTGTCACATCTAGGCCAGGTTTGCTACACAGCTCTTGCACCTGCCTTTCCAGATTCTTAATATCAACCTCTGAAGATCTGACAGTATTGTTCAGCAGTTGGATATTGAGGATGTGACTCCAGATTGAGTCAGTGCGAATGCCTCCCTTAAAGATATTGCCAATTGATTGGAGGATTCCACTAACTCGTTCAGCTTGCCAAACACCAAGTCCTCATTAGCAGAGAACTTGTTAATCCCCAGGTCAACCACTTTAATATTTTGCAGATGATCCTTGTGGTACCTGGAGAGGGACTTGGTGTTCTTCTCCAGTGTCTTTTGAATCTCTTCCACCCTCGCAAGAAGGTTCGAGAGATCGGTTTGAAAAGACACGAACTGGCTGTCCAATGACGGAGGAGAAGGTGTCACTGGACCAGCTGAGAAAGCTACAGGTGCAACTGGACGAGGTATGACAATATCTGGTTCTCCAGTTGCAGTAGCATCAGTAGAATAGAAGAGGAGGGGTTGTAGAAATGAAAGGAAGAGATTCATGTGGCGTTCATGCTGAGAATGCTCAGGTGTGAACGACGGCGACGGTGGGGTTAGGATGTGTCTATTTCTAGGCACACCCATAGAAGAAGGTGATTGGCGAGAGGTGAATATTGGAGGTATTTCTAAGCTTTGTACATGAGTTGGGGAAACTGAAACATGTGGTTCTTGGGGTTGACCAAGGAGAGAAGGGAGCTGATCAAGTATAGTCGCATCAGCCATCTCCTGGTCAGATTCTGTCTCAGATGAGTCCGAAGACTCAAGCTGAAACACACCCTCATTTATGCCAAGATCCATAAATGTTGGGGGTGGCTGAACAAGTTGTTCAGACTCCTGATGACCAGTTTGAGTTGCCTCAATGGTATCATCAGTTTGAGGATCCGTTGCCGAAGCATCTTCTCCCTGGACAGAGGTGACTGGTGCCTCAACCACAACTGCTCTATCCTCAGTTGCAATATCATCGGCAGCGGCTTCAGAGACCACTATCACAGATTGTGACTGGTCAGGTGCAGCAAGTCCAGATCTTGATCTCCTGCTTTTAGAGGATCTTCTTGCTTTAGGAACTGCCTGGACTCCTGCTTCTGCCACAGTTACAACTTCAGTAGACGAACCGTGGGTCCCTCATTATTTTGAGGCCCGCCCAGTTGCCTTTCTGATTCACCAGATTGTGGTGCATCAGTTTTAGAGAATGCAAAAATCATTCTCGGGGACATCTGGACTTCATCAGAAGTGGACACCAGGTTGTCCAGATTCCTCAACAGTTCTGGCACAGAGAACGAGGATTGCGTGTTGTTGTACTCGTCTCTGCCCAGAATCTGAATAAAACAAAGGGACAGAAACCTTGAAAAGGGAACACAAGGACCCCTGTTACCCTTTAACTTGAATACCAGGCTTCTGAACAAAATGCCTGCAAAATCCACCCTCAGCCCATTCCAAAGGCAGTACGCCATTTCTGCCTGGAAGGAGTTTATCTGGTCCAATCCACCAGAACTCCCTCCCAAACTTTCCACCAAGTGGACCATAAAGAACTTCCAGGATGGTGAAAGCCCCTTCATTGTAATGGACCCCTTGGTCTTCAACACATCCCCCTCCACCATCTCCTTATTTCCCATATCAAGGAAGACCTGGCGGAAATTGATATTGGAGGAAATCACCACTGGAGTTTCATTATGTCTCCAGTAGTTGAGGTTAAGGGCTTCCCTCAACGTTCCAGTGGTGATGGTACACGGGACTGACCCATCCTTTAGAGAAAAGGAGATGGATGAGCAGTCCTCAGAAAGAGAGGCAGTGTACCAGAACTCACACAAGTAATCATGGAATAGCTTGTGTGGATTCAAAGAGAAGGCATCGCTGAGGGGAGAAATCCGAAGAAAGGATTGGATTCTCCCGATAAGAGAGTCAGCGGCCTGGAGCCCTTGAAGAGATGCCATTGGATTATTTGGATTTAGTTTAATAAGCTTAGAGCTTATGGGAGCACCAGTGGCACGATTAACATTTTGTGATGGAATGTACTCAGCAGTGAGTAGATTCACATCACGAGAACGAGATGAAGAAGAAGAAGATTTAGGAGCCATTTGTGAATTTAGATTTAGGGTTTTGGACTTAAAGAAGAAAGAGAGAAAAGGATCTCGAATTGTGAATGATTGAAAGAGTAAATGAAGGAATTTTGAGAGAAGTAAATGAGACGGATATATTGGTGGGGGTATATATAGGCAGTAAAAATATTGCCAAAATATATACGAAAGATATTTTAGTCTCCAAAAGTTTGAAATAATTTGTAAAAAGTTATTTTCCAAAATTTTGAGAATTCAAAAATATTTAATACTTCCCATCAAGCATTTAATGCTACGACGGCTGGTATTCACATTTACCCACTAACTTCACCAATACCCATAAAAAGTGCAGTACATTTCGGCAAAAGTCTTGACACGTAAGACATGTCAGGTGACGTTCGTGAGTGCGAGGTTAGTACTCGAGTAACATCACGTGTCACAAGTATCCACCAAGTAAAACACAACGTTATGAAATCTGGCTGACCACCATTTTGAGACAAGACCAAACTAGCAACCAAAAGAAAATTAGATGCCAGTTTCAACTGATAACCTTCAGTTGCATTTTTCAATAATTTATTTGAAAAATATTTTGAGTCTTTTTCCCCCTAAAAATGTGATCCATTTGATCAATGACTAGTCTTTGAGTACATCAAGGCGTTCAATCTCCAACCAATCAAGGATCACCTGGACCATCCTCAACTGAAGGGCCTCTTCAGTTTAATGAGGATTTAACATACCCAGTTCACTGATGAGATGTTTAAAAGTCTTTTCATCAAGAGGTTTTGTAAAAACATCAGCTAACTGTTTATCAGTGGGGATGAAATGTATTTCAATATCTCCTTTCATAACATGATCACGAATGAAGTGATACCTGATATCAATATGCTTTGTCTTTGAGTGCATCACTGGGTTGTGAGATATAGCAATAGCACTGGTGTTGTCACAAAAGATTGGGGTTCTTGTAAATTTCATGCCATAATCAAGTAACTGGTTTTTGATCCAGAGAATCTGGGCACAGCAACTGGCCGCAGAAATGTATTCTGCCTCAGCAGTAGACATTGAGACTGAAGTCTGCTTCTTACTTGTCCAACTCACCAGTTTTCCCCCTAGGAAATGACATCCACCAGTTGTGGATTTTCTATCAATCTTACAACCTGCATGATCTGAATCTGAATAACCCATTAGATCTAACCCTGAGCCTTTGGGATACCAAAGACCAAGGCTAGGGCACCCTTTCAGGTACCTGAAAATGCGTTTAACAGCATGCAAGTGTGATTCTTTTGGATTTGCCTGAAATCTGGCACATAAACATGTTGCAAACATTATATCTGGTCGACTGGCAGTTAGATACATCAGTGAACCAACCATTCCACGATATTCTTTTTGGTCCACTGGTTTTCCATTTGGGTCAGAGTCCAAATTTAATGGAGCTGAAATAGGTGTGGTTTTTGATGGGATTGAATCAAATTTGTATTTTCTCAACAAATCTCTGACATATTTTCTTGGTTAATAAAAATACCATCCATGGTTTGTTTAATTTGTAAACCTAAGAAAAATGTTAATTCACCCATTAAACTCATCTCATATTCTTGAGACATAATTTTTGAAAACCTTTTACACATTCCATCATCAGTTGACCCAAATATAATATCATCAACATAAATTTGTACCAGCAAGATATCACCTTTTTCTTTCAAGATGAACAAGGTATTATCTATTGCACCTCTTTGAAAACCATTTTTGAGAAGATGTTTAGTTAGAGTATCATACCAGGCTCTTGGGGCTTGTCGAAGACCATATAAAGCTTTGTTCAGTCTATATACCCAATGTGGATGCTTTTCATTTATGAAGCCTGGAGTCTGCGTAACATACACTTCTTCTTCCAATGTGCCATTCAGAAACGCACTTTTTACATCCATCTGGAAAACCTTGAATTGTAAGTGAGCAGCATAAGCCAAGAAAATTCTGATGGCTTCAAGTCTTGCAACTGGAGCAAAAGTTTCATCGAAATCAACACCTTCTGCCTGACAATAACCCTTGGCAACTAATCTAGCTTTGTTTCTGACAACGTTGCCATCTTCATCCATCTTGTTCCGGTAGACCCACCTCGTTCCAATGGGTTCTCTCTTTAACCCTGGAGGACAAGGAACAAGCTCCCAAACATTGTTCCTTTCGAACTGGTTGAGTTCTTCTTGCATAGCTTCAACCCAGCTTGGATCTGCCATAGCCTCGTCAATCTTCTTCGGTTCAATTAGTGATAAGAAGGTGACGTTCAAGCATTGATCACTTGTGGCTCTTCTAGTCTGAACCCCACTATCTGGATTGCCAATAATCTGCTCAATGGGATGAGCAGCAGTCCATTTAGTGTATTGACTAGGTTGGTGTAATACAACATCAGTGCAAGACACCTGACGATCTCCAACTGTTGCAGCAACAGGAGGAGAATCAGTCCAAACTACTTCAACTTCATCATTATTGTCAACTGAAGAGTTAACATGATTATCTTCAAACAAAGGTATCTCTTGAAGAACTGGAGAAGCTTGTAGTGGTTCTGATGTTGTTGTGGCACGCACATCAGATCCAATTACCAGTTTTTCAGGTAGGTTAAAACTGATAGAAGGATAGAATGAGGTGTCACAGAAGTTCTTCTTTACCTTAACTGGTTCCAAGACTTGGTGTTTGGAAACATTTTCTGGTGTACTAACTGATTGATGAACCTGATCAGATACACCAAAATCAACTGGGACAACTGAAGATAAATCAAGGGTTGGTCTTTTGTTGATTGCTTCATTTGATTCATCGAACGTGACATGAATTGTCTCATGTACCTTTTGGAGTCTATAATTATAAACTCTATAGGCTTTTCTAATATTTGAATACCCCACAAAGACACCTTCGTCAGCTTTTGCATCGAATTTTCCCAACTGACTGGAATCGTTTAAAATGTAAACTGGACAGCCAAATACATGGAAATATCCAACATTTGGCTTACGATTCCTGAGGACTTCATAGGCAGTCTTCCTATGTCTCTTGACATAAACTGACCGGTTTTGGGTGTGACACGCAGTTGCTACAGCTTCAGCCCAAAAACAGGTGGGAAGACCAGATTCAGATAACATACTTCTGGCAGCTTCAATCAATGTGCGATTCTTCCTTTCAACCACACCATTTTGTTCTGGAGAACGAGCTGACGAGAAGTTTTGAGAAACGCCAGTGTCAGTGCAAAATGTCTCCAATTCTTTATTCATGAATTCTGTACCGTTATCACTTCGCAACTGACAAACTTTCTTGGTAAACTTGAGCTCAATTCGCTTGATGAGAGAGATAATTTCACCAGATGCATCACTCTTTGATCTGATAAATATCACCCAACAAAATCTGGTGTATTCATCGACCACAACCAAAGTGTACCTTTTACCAGCTTTAGTTTGAACATTCACTGGACCAAAAAGTCCATATGAAGCATGTGAAGAGGTTCAGTGATGCTGAAATTCTGTTTGGTCTTGAAACTGGCTCTTTTCTTTTTGCCCATTTCACACCCTGGACATGGCTTCTCCCTTTTAAAGGAAAACAAAGGTATCCCATCAACTAGTTGCTTTCTTGACAACTTGTTAATGTTTTTGAAGTTAAGATGGGATAACCGTTTATGCCACAGCCAGTTGGTGTCCTCATCAACCTTGACATAGAAACAATGCTCTTTTGGAGTAGGCTCCATGTTCATGATGTACACATTCCCTTTTCTTGGTGCAATCATTACTACCTTCCAATCCTTGTTAAAAACAGTGCCTTGAGCAATGTCGAACAGTACCCTATATCCATCATCACAAAGTTGACTGACACTTATCAAGTTATATTTCAAACCATTTACAAATGCAACCTTAGTGAATTGAATCTGCCCATTGTCAACAACACCATATCCTTCAGTTTTCCCACTTCCATCATTACCAAATGTCACTGCAGGTCCATCACATGCAGTGAACTCTTCCAGCAGGGGCTTACATCCGGTCATAGTCCGGCCAGCTGCGCTGTCCAGATACCAAATATTTTTGTTTCGATCGCCCTGCACACCCAAGTTAGTGATCAGTTATTTTTGTGAACCCATCTTTTCTTGATGGGTCCACTGGACTTCTTCCGAGAAGTCCCATGTGCTTGACTAGGTGTTGAACTGGATGAGGAAACTGGAGGGTTCTCTCCAGTTTCTGGAATAAAAACAATTGGTTTCAGTGGAACATTGACCTCCTTTTTCTTTTCGATGTATGCTCCTTTCTGAGCAGATTGTTTTATCTTTTGTTTTTGAGGAGGAGTTTTGACAATTTGTTTTTCAACAGAAGAGGATGCACCTCCTTCCAAATTCTTAATTCTGGCAGTACAACTTTGTACCTGCCTTGACAAATTTTGGATTTGATTTTCCATTCTTACCAAAATGTTTTTTTCTTCAGGCTGCTGGCCTTTGGACTTTGGCTCAGCGGGGGTTTTAGTCTTTAGAGTTGAGGACTCACTTGACTTATGAGGTAAGGGATTGTCACCATATTCCTTTTTAACTGTAGCTTTAGCCTTCTTGGCTCCAGTTTTAACCTCAACAGGGTTGGTCTTAGTGGATTCAGATTTGATTGTGCCAGAGGAATCATAAGGTGTTTCAATTTTAACAGATTCTGGCAATTGGTGAATTGTGGGTAAAACAGCTGCCATCTGAAGATCACCAGATTTCCAGGCAGTTTTTTGAGCATCAATGGTTTTAGAAAAAGCGTCATAATTTTTACCAGATGCTTGAACCCAAGAATTAATAACCATATGTTCTTTTTCAAGATCAAATTTCAGTTTTTGGTTATCTCTTTCCAATGCCTCGTTTTTCAAATCTGACTCTTTAAGAGCCAACTGGACACTTTGCAAATCATTTACTTGACTTTTCATGTTGTTTAATTCAACCAAAACTGTTTCTAAATATCTTTCACAGTCAGTTCTCATGGTTTCAACAAATAACAAGTCATCATTCAATGATTCAGCAATATCCAATTTCAGTTCTGAATCAATTTCGATATCATAATCCCTTACCTTCTTTAAAATGATATCAACCCATCTTCCAGATACAACATCATCCTTCACCACTGGTTGTTGACTCTCCAATGCCATGAAACACATATCTCTAATCTCTTCTTCATCATCAGATGAGTCATCAGAGAGTTCCCATTTCCCTTCAGTTTGAGCCATCATGCACTTGTTCTTTTCTTTCTCATTATTTTGTTCAAGAGACATGAGAGCAATCTGGGCCTTAAGTTTCTTGTATTTGGCCTTATAATCATCAGTTTTAACAAAGTTTGGGACAATAGGACCAGTTTGGTAGTTCATCTGACTAGATCTGCATTCCTTCATGAAATGGCCTTTCTTACCACATTTATAGCAGGTAAGATTAGCCTTATCCATTGAGATTGAATTGGAAGCATTATTGGACCCATTAAATCGATTAGATTTATGCTTAAACCTATTAAAGGTTTTAGCAATCATGGCAACCAGATCATCATCGTCAGTTTCCTCACAACCATCACTGAGATTAGTGGTTAGACCAGAGTTCAAAAAGTTGTTTAACATTTCCTTCATAGAATGTGACTGGACATTCTCAGTAGATATTAAAGCAGCACAAGGTTGCCCAGAAAAGTTGGCAGCCTTGGAACTCTGAGCATGGTTTAAAGCATCTTGTTCAGCGAGTAATCTTGCTGCATCATTATCTTCAGTAAATCTGAAGGCTCCATAAAGAGAGGCAAGAGTATGGCTATGCAAGGTCTTTCCTTGTCTTAAGACAAGAACCATGTGTGCCCATTTGGATGGCAAAACATCACAGAATTTTTCAAGAAGAATATCCTTATCCTTCTCCACTCCCAAGCCTCTAAGTTGATTAATTAGGCCAGTAAATCTGGTATAAGTACCAGTTAAACTTTCATTGGGAAGAGCAAAGAAGGATTCATACTTCTTGTTGAGAGCAACCTTTCTAGTGACAATGGTGTCATTTCCTCCTTCAAACTGGAGAACTAATTCATCCCACATAGATTTTGCACTTGGAAATAGCACAAGAGTAGGAATTAGTTCCTCAGGTATAGCAGAAAGAATCATGTTTTTCAGTTTGGTATCAAGATCAACCAATCTGCGATCCTCATCTGACCAATGTTCCTCAGATTTTTCCCTGGTGCCTCTTCTCCCAGTGGGGTCGAGAAGAGGGCTAACACCACTGGACATGGGTGTATATGGCCCATCCTTAAGGATTTTCAACATATACCTCTCTATCCCACCAAAATGCAAGAGCATTCTAGCCTTCCATGTACCAAATGTCTCACCATTCCCATCGAATTTGGGAACAGGAGAGTTGGAGTAATGTACATGAACGTGGTTAGCTCCAGGAGTAGGAGGAGGAGGAGGAGGGTTAGTATTTAAAGGAGTAGCAATATTAGGATTAGATTCATTTGGACCAGAACCATTCTCACCTTCAGCAGCCATCGAAGCAGACCTAGGTTATAGAATTGAAACAATTCAACCTGCCTGCTCTGATACCACTTATTAGTCCCAACTATCACTAGATGGGTGCTGAAGACACCTCTATGTCGATGGTGAGTGAACTTTGCAACACGATCAATTAATCTGGATGTGACCAGTTTAGTTTGATCGTGTACCAGGTTAACTGGAATTAAGTATTAAAGTGACAGAATGTTAATACATGCAATAATATAAATGACGAGCATATAAACTGGTGAGACAATATGTAATTTTCAAGTGTATTTTATTTATTACTGTTTAAATAAAATACAAGGTTGTTGCGGAACCAAGATAATACAAGAATGTAAATATCCTAACAACCCATGAATTACAATTGATCTAAACTTGGAAATTCTCCTAAACAATCGAAACACTTAGAGTTGTGAAATGTTTCTTTTTGCGATTGAGAGAATATTGCACAAGTTCACCAATATTGCAGAATATTTGTATTTGCAAAGTTATTGAAACAGCTTGTGCAAGGACCTCTATTTATAGTCGAAGATTGAGCATGGGGATCTCAACTTCGATGTACAAATATGGTTGACAGCACACAAAAGTATTGTTTAAATAATCCTTTGTGTGTGTTAAATAAAGTAAGACAAAAGGTTACTTTATTCAACCACTCTACATCTTTGTATCTTTATCCAAAGACAATATCATTGTCCGGTTAAAAGGATGTAGAGTAAAAAGGTCCTCCTCGTAATCAGTGTAAAGCTTTGTAAGAGCATTTACACTGGAGGATTCTCCAGTTGATTGATCTGGTAGATTGTCAACTGGGCTTCGCTGCCATTGCCAATCTCTATTTTCCATTTGTTGTCTTTGACTTCAACTGGAAGGTCTTCAGATTCTAGTCGTCTGATCTCAACTGGAG
Organism: Erigeron canadensis; assembly: GCF_010389155.1. Lineage (NCBI taxonomy): Eukaryota > Viridiplantae > Streptophyta > Magnoliopsida > Asterales > Asteraceae > Erigeron > Erigeron canadensis. The sequence continues at coordinate 21,900,065 of NC_057768.1, forward strand.
GAAGTCATCAGTTGCTAAACCTGTACAATGCAACTGGACTTCTAATATTTCGGACAATTCCTCATGCTCTCCAGATGTCACTGGAGAGCTCCAGTTTAGTTAAAACTGGACCTAACAGTTCGGATGATTCTGTTGATGGTTCTGCTGATGACTCCGGGGATGAGTCTGCTGGTTTGGATGTTGGAAATGATGGAGATGATGTTGCTAGTTCCGACGGTTCTGCTGCTACAACTGCGACAGACACAGATGATTCTACTGCTGCTGAACGTCGAACTAAGATGATACATGATATTGCGGCTGCTTCTGAAAGCGATCATTCGCATCAGTCGTTTGATCAAGCGGGTGTTTTGTTTCATAGAGAACGCAGAAGCAAAGCTTGTCACGCAACTCCAGCAATTTCAGATTCTGCTAACTCAATTTCTGCTGCTGAGATTGATCCCGATGTTGCAGCTCAGCATGATTCTGAATTGCGAGAGATCTTTGAAGATATGGAAGACCCGGTGAACAGAGCAAGTTCGGTTAGTCCGGTGAAGAGGCAAGGGAGTATTGATCTTCAATATACCAGAATTAAGCGTAGACGTGTTGTTGAAGCTTCTTCTGTCGCATTGCCTGCTCTTCCAGGCCCGACTGCTGCTGTTGCTCCTGTTCTTGGATGTCGTGTTGATCTTTTGGAGACCAGAGTTCGCACTTTGGAGTCAGATTTCACTGCTACTCGCGCTGCCTTAACATTTTTGATCAACTGGGTCAAGAATCAAGGGGGAGAAGTTCCTGAAGAAGTTTGCAGATTGTCAGCGGTTCAACCACGACGTCAGAATGACGATGATGATGCTGATAATGCTGCTGAAAGGAATGTTTCTCGCCCAGTTGAAGATAGAGGAAAGGGTGCAGCGATCGAGGGGGAGACAGGAGGTGATACTTCTCAAACACTTCTCAGCAAGGTGCTTCTGGTTCTGGTGCTGGTCCTTCTGGTGCTCCTCGTGATTCAGGTTTCTAATTTTGTCTATGATAAAGATTGATAGATAGAATGTATACTTGATTGTGTGTAATAAGTTATGACATTTTATGTAATGAAAATGTAATTTATCTTATTTTAATACAAGTACATTTCATCTTTATTATAATTATTATGTTTATTCTTTTATTCTGGTGTTCATTTTGTGTAAATTTAAATAGATGATCCAGATTATACAGATTTATTCTTTGATGGTGATGAGCTCGAGGAAGGCGAATTTGTCCCTGAACCAAATCTAGATATATTCAAGAAGCCTTATGGGTTTGATGAAGTGTGGGACTCAATTCCTGAAGATCCGTTGATTGAAGAAATAGAGTGTTGGATCAGCAGAGATCAGATGTTAGAGAAAGAATGCTTCAAGTCCCATTCAGCAGCCTAACTCAAATTCTACATTTTGTTGTGTATGCTAAGAATGGTGATGTGTCGATTCCATCTGAATATGAGATTAATGTGACAAGATCATTCAATTCAAATGATTTTCCAGTTCCTCTCAGAGATGATGATTCATTACATATTGTTAATCGACGTGTTCCCGAGAAAAGAGTAAATGATTGGATAATGCATAGGGAAACGTGGAAACCGATTTTGTATTGGACTCATATCTCAGATAAAGATGCTGCAAAGTACAAGACAATCATCTGGAGTTGGTTTTATGATGATGAATTGAAGTTGTTTGTGCTTAAAAGACCAGAAGGTTGTCAGTACTTAGCATGGTGTGAGAGACATTTCAGAAGTTTGTGTGAAGAAGATTTACATGAGCTTGGAAATAACTGGATTATCAATCCAAGTGATGATGGCTTAGCTGACGTTGTTGGTAAGAATCTTAGAAAAGATTTTTGGTTAAGGAAGAACATGAAAGATTCTGATAAACCACAATTTAAGATTGAGCCAAGATCGAAGAAAAGAGTGGTTAAGCCAGATAAAACAGTTGAGTTTGTTCAACATGATATTAAATGTATGATCAAGGTTCCTGCCAAGAAATGGGCACAAGATGTCTTGGAAAAGATGGATAATTGGGAAATTGATCGAAATTCTGGTGAAGCCAAAATGTATGCAGATTCAAAGAAGCAGATTTTGTTGAGAAGAGTTTATGATCCGATGCAGCTGGTGAACTTCTCAAGAAATGATCTGAGGAAGTTATACGATACGGAGTGCTCGTTTTTGCCATTTTGAAGCATGAAGAAAGTAGATATCGTAAGATACTTCAGCTCTGCTTACATGAAGATATTCATGCAAATAGCAAAAGATTGTTGTTTGATGAATGATCAGATTTTGAAGACTAAGAAATCGAAGGTGCTGCTGTCAAGGGGGAGTTTGTTGATGCACGTTGATGTGACAACAGCAACTTAGATTTAATATGTTGTTTAGATTGAGACATTATGTTAATTTATGTCGTATCTATATATGTAATTGATAGATTATGGACTTTATGTTTTGGTAATGATCGATTACATGTTTTGGAGTTGTATATATATATATATGTGTTATGTATGATGTTTGTTGTGTGATATACAAGTACAAACATAATATGTGTTAGGATTCCTTAAGATGAAACACTTAGGAATATAACCAAGTATTACATCTAACGAAGATAAAGTATATCTTCGTTAGAGGCAAACGAAGATAAACTTCGTTTGGTACAAACGAAGATTAACTTCGTTAGATGGGCTGGCAGCTAAGTTCGTAAGAACAAAGCCCAGCAAGCCTAGTTCGACCTGAAACATATATATACGAACGAATACCCTGATATACATAGACGTTCGACATACAAGTACTCCAGAGACCTAAGTTCGTTCTATAGCTTATAGAAACGAAGATAGGACAATACGGCTGATTATTTATTTGATAATTAGCGATATACCAATTTACTAATCAAACTAGTTATCTCGTGAGGATTCCGCACTCACGACATAATCATAGACGATCTCGAGAGCGATCTATAATTATGTCGTGAGTGCGGAATCCTCACGAGATAACTAGTTTGATTAGTAAATTGGTATATCGCTAATTATCAAATAAATAATCAGCCGTATTGTCCTATCTTCGTTTCTATAAGCTATAGAACGAACTTAGGTCTCTGGAGTACTTGTATGTCGAACGTCTATGTATATCAGGGTATTCGTTCGTATATATATGTTTCAGGTCGAACTGGGCTTGCTGGGCTTTGTTCTTACGAACTTAGCTGCCAGCCCATCTAACGAAGTTAATCTTCGTTTGTACCAAACGAAGTTTATCTTCGTTTGCCTCTAACGAAGATATACTTTATCTTCGTTAGATGTAATACTTGGTTATATTCCTAAGTGTTTCATCTTAAGGAATCCTAACACATATTATGTTTGTACTTGTATATCACACAACAAACATCATACATAACACATATATATATATATACAACTCCAAAACATGTAATCGATCATTACCAAAACATAAAGTCCATAATCTATCAATTACATATATAGATACGACATAAATTAACATAATGTCTCAATCTAAACAACATATTAAATCTAAGTTGCTGTTGTCACATCAACGTGCATCAACAAAACGTAATTAACTTTTGTAAGATGAATTTTTTAAAATCAAAGAGAAAAAATAAACACAATCCTAAAACAATTTTTTTTTCGGATCTTCAAATTTAAAATTAATCATAACACCCATCAAAGTTAATAACTTGATATTTTAAGATTAAAAAGTCTAAGATTTTGTACATCTACAAACAATCTATCTATCAGATAAATAAATAAATACAAAAAATTTTATTATCAACATCGATATTTATATATCAAGTAACAAAACATATGAATAAGAATGTGATTTCAACTATTTTTGTAGCAGACGTAGCACATAAAAATGGATTTCAATTATAAAAACATATATCTTTCCATTACCACATAAATCTATACATATAAGTATATGCACACTCAACTATCTACTTATCCAAGAATATATCTCTCACAGATAGAATATAAATACATATATCTTGATTTTCCTTCTGTAAATCACTCAACTATCAATTGATCCAAGGCGTGGGCATACAATCCATATATTTCTATATATCCACAAATGAAAATAAATAAAGAAAGAAAGTATAGATCCGGTGATGGGGACGGCAAGGGAAAGGGTGCCAAATCTGGTGCGGGTGGTGTCGACGGTGATGGGACTATGGTGAATAGATCCGATGCTGGATCTGGAAGGTCATGGATCTGTTGTTCTTTTTGATGGTTTTTGTTTTGTTGTTGACTTTCAGATGTGTATGTAGATGTGAGGAGTTTAGTTTAATTTGATTGAGAGAAAATAGCCTAGATACTCAAAAACCATCTTTAATACACGAAAATACCCAACTTTTTTCGAATTCACCAAAAATACCCATAAAATCGCAAGACCGCAAGGAAGAGTTGCGGATCGCAAGGACTCCTTGCGGATCGCAAGACTGTCTTGCGGATCGCAAGGTTTGCTTGCGGATCGCAATACTTCCTTGTGTTTGACCTGACCCGCTAATTTGTATATTCTAACCCAGTTCCATTTTAAACCCAAATCCTAAAAGCAAATCGCAAGCCTCCATTACCAGTCCTCCAACCACTCTCCTCCACCCCAAATCACCACTGTCGTCCACCACCAATCACCACCGACTTCCGCCACCATCACCACCCAAGCCGCCATCGCTCTCCTCCACCCCAAATCGTTGATGTTCTAGTGTGTCTTTATTCTTTCTTTCTTCTTATATATCTGATTGATTGTTCAAAATTGGTAGGATCGAAATTGATAGTAAGTTTGAGATAAAGCTGCAATATTAATAGGATATATATATATATATATAAATCTGATCAAAATTGGTGGCATGTATACATGTTTGTTTATATATATCTGTATATGTATATATGTGTAAAAAAACCAACCACACAATTGAGAATCTGTCGTGATCCATAAAACAAAGAAGAACAAATTTCCAAAGACTTGAAAAAAAAAAGACTTGAAAAAAAAAAGATTGAAAAAGCATTTTGTACAGTGGTGTTGTTCATAGCAAAGAGTACTAGGTTTTGGTGGGCTTATGTATGGCTTTCTAGAAGTTGATTGAAGAAGAGTGGCAATTTTTGAATCGTTGACTGATGGAGTTTGCAAACTTGCTTCGTTCTTCATGAGGTGCTTCTAAAGAAATATAAAGTTTGCTTCTTGTCATGTGGAATTGATTGTGTTAGTTGATAAAAACTAGTGGCACATGGCATTTGAGGTTTAATTAATCTTCAATGTTAATCAGTAGTGATGAGTCAAAAGCGAATGTGTTATTTACAGATTTTTTAATTGGTCTTTACAACAATTCAGTCGACATAGAAAAAGCAATGTTATCTTAGAGACACTGAGATTAACGACATTGAATGTCTTTGTAATATTTATGCGAGATGTGCGCTTCTGACTTCTAAGTGTGTCTATAAAGCAACAACTCTTATTATTGTTTCTTTATGTATATATTTGTATAATATACAGATTTCATGATATATGGTGGAGATTATATATAGTTTCTGATTTTTCTATCGTTGCTTAGTTTGACATAACTAGAACAGCAGCTCTTATGGTTGCGAATGTTAAGCCAAAATGCTTCAAGTTTTAGTTTGTGTTGTTGCTTAGTTCGTATTTAACTAAGATAGTTAATAATGGTATTGTTCAGTGTTTGGTTTATCGTGTAGTTAACAAGTTCGATTTAATACGTGATGGTAATATGAATATGTAACTTTGAATTTATTTGTAGGCACGAGCACACTTTCTTCGACCCTTGAAACAAGATAATGGAAGAAAGCCAGGAAAGTCAAGAAGCACCACCACCTCCCTAAGGTTAGTTCGGTTATACTTGTATTATCATGACAATCATGTTATTCTTTTTGCTATTATAACAATACTCGTATCTATTCTTTTTGCTATCATATATATATATATGGATTGAATTCACTAGTAACTTGGTTTTTATTGTGTTTTAGGAATATATTCCGTCTTCCTTGACTTTGAGGGGTAGAATGAGCATAATCAATGAAATTGCAAGGGCTCTTATACCGAGACAGAAAGAATTGTTTCAGGGTACCGGTTTTGGCCCATGGTTGCAATTACAACAAACGAGTGGGGACCCAGCTTTCACGCATATGTTTCTGCAACATATGATTAACGAGGATGAGCTACCAATCGGGATCCAACGTGATGAACAGGAGTTCTGGTTTTATTTTCCACCATTTCACTATGCTCGATTTGGACGTGAAGAGTTTTGCTTAGTGACCCATTATGACTCATTCAGTCCATATATCCAAAATATCCGCGACCCATTATGGGTGTTTAATGTTTTTCCGGGCTACAATAAGGGTAATGATGTTCTAAAAGTTTCTGATCTTGAGAAAGTGTTGCAGGAAGGTCGTTCAGGTGGGCTGAGTGATATTGATTTTGTTCGACTATGCGTTATATTGCTTATTGAGGTTGGCTTTACTGGAAAACAATCAACCCAAAAATGTTAGTCCCGATATGTTATCATTGGCCGAGAATTGGGAAGCATTCAACGTGTTTCCATGGGGTTCATACCTTTGGCGAAAGGTATATGAATAACTATCTGGTAGTCGGGCCAAGATTAAGGAAGGAGAGGGGCGTAAATACACTTTTATCGGCTTTATCTGGGCATTCAAGGTATCCACGAAATGTATTTATATATGTATGCATATATTATTTATTTAGATAATAAAATTGATGTGAATTTTGTTGTAGATTTGGATTTATGAAGCGTTTCCCCACATGAATAAGTATGCAAAGAAGATGAAAAATGTGATTCCGAGAGCAATTAATTGGGATAGAATTACACTAGTAAAATTGCCTAAGTTGATGGAGATTATGCCGATTGATGATGTAAACTACCATTTATGTTCTCCCAAGACCCTCCATAACACAAATATATCCAAACGTTGTTTATTTCCATTATATAATAAAAACTAAATTAAATACTAAATAGTTATAGCTAAGAAAAACATACATTTTACTTTGCAAATTGAAAGAAAAAGTTAATTTTTTAACGGGCAATTTTAGTGAACGGTTGATCGAGTTTGTATACTGTAAACTACCATTTATGTTCTCCCAAGACCCTCCATAACACAAATCTATCCAAACGTTGTTTCTTTCCATTACTAAATAAAAACTAAATTAAATACTAAATAGTTATAGCTAAGAAAAACATACCTTTTACTTTGCAAATCGAAAGGAAAAAAAAAATTACGGTGTTGTTTATGCTGAAAGGTTGTTGCTAGTTCATAAGTAAAAAAAGTACATGAAAATCCTGATTACTTTTTATCCTAACAAGTACAAGAAAATCTCACAAAAAATCTTATCCATAAGTCAAAAAAAGTCAAAATCGCAAGGACTCGTTGCGGATCGCAAGCAAACCTTGCGATCCGCAAGGAGTTCTTGCGATCCACAACTCCTCCTTGCGGTCTTGCGATTTTATGGATATTTTTGGTGAATTCGAAAAAAGTTGGGTATTTTCGTATATTGAAGATGGTTTTTGGGTATCTAGGCTATTTTCTCTTTGATTGAATGTAAATATATAAGTTTATGGTTATAATTTACATGTGGATGTGTGAGGATCAATTTTTATGGTTTATATTTATGATTTTAGTTATGATTTCTTGTATGTATATGCTGGTTGGTGGAAGTGGTGGTGGTTGGAATAGTAGTGAGGTGGTGATTAGTGGAAAAGGTGGAGTTTTTAAGAGATAGAAGATGAATCAATAATGTATATAAATATCTTTTTAAACAAAATTGATTGGATGATGAAGATCTGGACATCTGGTGTTTATAAGTGTTGTTGATGATGATAATGATAGCTTGGTATATGATATATATAGAGATACATATTACAAGAGTTGATTACATTTTTGGTCCGTGTAATAAAATGACCATTATACCCTCTGTGTGCAGGTCACATGACCAATTTAACGTCGTTATGCATGTTAACAGAATTCCAAATCTAATGATGAAATGCGTAATTTCGTGAGCTCAAGGATGATATGTGAAAGTTGGTACAAGCCATAGGGACGGAAATGTAATTAACTCTTATTTCAATGATAGTTATGTTTTATAAAACAAAATTGTTGAATATATTATGTTTATTTTTTTAAAAGTATTTATTACATTATATTTAATAATTATATATTATAAAAAAGATTTTTGTGATTTATAAATATTTATGTTTCATTAATAATATAACTATCAGTTATTGTTTTTTTATTTATGTTCACAGTTGTCTCGTACAATGTGTGAGTTTAATCTAATGTTTATATAATTAAGTAAATACAAAAATTTTTTAGCTTAACTTTACAAGTCTTCAATTTCCATTTGGCCTTTTTTACAACGAATTAGACATTGTGGTTGTAGATAAAAATAAAAATAAAAAGTTAGAGCAATAAATAGTCGATACGAGATAGGAGTCAAAATGGTGAGGTATCGACGACTCGACGGGGACAGTTGTCAACCTTGTGTGTCAGTTTGAAACACATCACCACCAGACCCAGTTTGGTCTGGTTTATATTTCCGACCAAAAACACACACATAAAAAAATTAAATTCAAAGAAAGTGAAGGAAAAATTAATGGAGTCAAATGTGTTTGGATATACTAGTAGTAATTCATTGTTGTTGGGTTATTCCAACAAACAACCATATAATAAGCTGAAGAATAAGAAATTATCATTCATTAATAGTAACAATGATAATAATCTGTTACAACAAAAATCGAGAATCAAATTATTATTCCGACAAAAACGAACATCCTTAAATGGTGTCAAATCGATTTCAAACAGTTCATCCGTTGTGGAAGTCAACACTAGCAGTAATGCAAAAGAAGAAGAAAAGAAGGAGGAAGGAATTGTGAAGCCTGTTTATGTGCCTACACCTTCTAACCGATCTCTCCGTACTCCTCACAGCGGGTGAGTTTGTTCTTTCTTTCTTTCTTTTTTTTTTTTTTAATTATTAATCATTTTTTTTTTAATTATAATTTGTATCATGAGGAACAACATAGTGTATAATTTTTTAAAAATATGTTGTATTCTTTATTGGTGCTATGTTAAGCACCCAATGCAACGGGTTTTGTGTCCCAATAGCTCGACGACGGTGTAGAGAGGCTGTAGCCAGGTTGTATCTAAGATAGAAATAGACGTCCCACATTGCAAGGTATGAGGATAGAACCCTTGACCTTTGTCTCTAGAGGCAAGGGTGTTAACCTCTTATCCAACCTTGCTTGTTCTTTCGTGCTATGGGTCGATGAATATGTGATACTGGTCAATGTAGCTAAATCTAAGTATTTGAAAGATTTTCCTTTGAAAGATTTTCCCAGCTATAGAACTTATACAGATGTATTTGTGTGCAACTAATGGGTAATGAAAACTACCAAAAGTGCTAAAACGCTTAGAAACCACTAAAATTGCAAAAATCCTTAAAAGCTGCTAAAAAACGTGACAATCTAGTAATTAATGGTACTTTGCATGGATACAAGGTGAGTGCTAGAAAGTTTGTATAACGGGTCATTTGCAGTCCTGGATCCGCGACTGTACCCCTTTCACATGTTGTGCCCATGTGTTACTTTACTATTACCGATGTATGTACCAAAACACTAACACGGTGCACAACTATTCATTGTAAAATACTGTTAACTAACAGACTTTCAAAATTTGTCTCTTTTCGATCATTGTGTAACTCGAATACCAATTAGGACCGTAAAATCTTCTTAAGTTAGATATGACATGACAAAATTTAGCTTGAGAAGATGATTCAGTACTATATGGCGATGATTTGATACTATTTGTGTTCTCAAATTGACTTGCATTTGCATTTTCCAAGCATTATGCGACGAAGCTTTAGTCAATACTGACAACCCAGTTGTGAATTTACAAGCCAATTTCCATCATGGCATGCTTAGGTTAACAGGGTTTTACCTCCCTTTTCGGTATTCAAGTCAAATACTCTAAAAGTTCGTTGGTTGACCAAAACGGAAAGGAGTAGAATAGTTAAAAGAAGAAATGATAAAATAGGTTGTTATTTTAAATAGATAACACACTAAAACAAGTTCATTGATATATTCTTCAATCAGTTACCACTTTGATGGGACTAGAAGGAATTTTTTTGAGGGGTGGTACTTTAAGGTCTCGATACCTGAACAAAGACAAAGCTTCTGCTTTATGTATTCAGTTGAGAACCCAGCATTTCAGAAGCCATTGAATACATTGGAGCAAATACAGTATGGACCCCGCTCCACTGGTGTTGGAGCTCAAATACTTGGTGCTGATGACAAGTACATTTGCCAATACACACCAGAATCTCACAACTTTTGGGGAAGTAAGTTTCGCTATTGCTTTTTCCCAAGTACACATTCATTGAATGGTTAACATGCTTTATCCTATCGTTAATTTGTCAATACAAATGAAAAACTTGTGCACTTGTTATGGGTTGGGACCTGTATACTGTCACTGAGCTGACTTTATGAACCTTCAGATCGACATGAGCTGATGCTTGGAAACTCTTTTTCTACTCAAAAAGGAAAACGGCCACCAAACAATGAAGTTCCACCTCAGGTTGATTTACTACCAAAATTGTTTTGTTTTACATAAAGGGAATTTATGTGTGTGGGCAAACTGGATCTATGAAATTCAAGTTATTTGTTTCAATTTAGTTTGTATATGAACTTCAAGTAGTGGTGTCAATGCAGGTATTTAATCGTAGTGTGATAGAAGGATTCCAAGTGACACCACTTTGGCATCAAGGTTTCATCCGTGATGATGGAAGGCAAGTTTCTTTCCCATTCTTTTCTCCCTCTAAAGTTTAAACTTATACAGTAATAGACATGCTACTGTCTTTAAAGTTTAGATATGAGAACTAACTAGTTTGTTTATAGTTTTATCTCCTTAACTAAGACCTAAAAATCTAGTCTTTATGTTTACTATGTCTCTTGCTAAAATTGTGTTGGTGATAATGCTTTTATATGTCTGCCGGAGATTAATCTGTGACTGGGATTCAGTCTTTCTATTATAAAGAATTTAGGATAAATTACACTTTTCGTTCCTAAAGTTGGTAGCTTTTTCACTTTTCGTCCCTAATGTTTAAAAATTACAATTTTAATCTTAAAGTTGGCAACATTTTGCAATCAAGGTCCTTCCCCTTGATGGCGTTCTTTTTTTGCCATTAACGTACGCACGTGCGAAACACATGAGGGTATTAATGTCATTTCCTTGTTACACCTGAGGGACTGAAAGTGAAAAACGTGACATGTGGAAAAAACTCTCCTTCTTTTTCTTCTGCCGCTGCAGCAAATTGTAAATTTTTGAATGAATGAATTAACGAAGTAACTATGCATATATATATATATACACAAACCCTATAAATTTTTACGGTATGCTTCGATCTTATGCGTATATTGAATTGCAACACCATAAACCCTAAAATAACGCGGCTGGGGTGGGAGAAAGGAGGGACGAACTCCGTCGTGTTCTTAAACACGCTTGCCCTGTGATCATTTAGAAAGGAGGATAATTATGAAATGTTTGGTATGTATCATCGTTTCCAAATACGAAATTATTGTTTATATGGTTTGTGAAAATTAGTGATGGCCGGACCTGAATGGGTGGTGGCGCTGCGGTGGTTGATCACAGTGGAAGTGGTTGGATGTTTGAGAGGGAAGAAATGATGTTTATATATATATATATATATATATATAAAATAAGAGTTTTTTGAAATCAACCTCCATCCTGTTTCTTGAAATCAATATATCTCCGATCGAATTAATAAGAAAGACTAGGTGGTGTTTGGCAGCAGCAGCGACAGAAGATAAGATATTTTTTGAGATCGCTCAAGACATGTATCACTGGAGGAGAAAAAAAGAAGCAGCGGAAGAAGAAGAAGATAAGAGTTTTTGCAATTTTCGTCCCTAAACATGTCACGTCTTTCACTTTTAGTTCCTCAGGTGTAACAAGGAAATGACATTAATACCCTCATGTGTTTCGCATGTGCGTACGTTAACAGCAAAAAACGAACGCCGTTTATGGAAGGATCTTGATTGCAAAGTGTTGCCAACTTTAAGGTTAAAATTGTAATTTTTAAACGTTAGGGACTAAAAGTGCAAAAGCTGCCAACTTTAGGAACGAAAAGTGTAATTTACTCAAGAATTTATCACATGTAGTACAAGAACACTGTTAAATTAATGTCATTAACATGCCATACATATTTACAAAACCGTTAGGCCAAATCCGTTTTGGTAATCTGTCATTTGGAAATTTGGAGTCCCATTTATTGGCATGAAAAGTAAGAAAATATGGCCAGACCATGAATAAAAGAACAGATTGCCATCTATGAATTGGGCCTTAAGAATTCTGTATGATGACTGTATTGAAACTTTGTTGACCGCTGAAAAGATACCGCTTGTACAAGTTAGAGATTTGGAAGCTTGAAATTGAGGAGAAACTCTAATCTTTATAAAGTATTGCCAATGAATTGGCAATTTAGCAAGATGATATTATTTTGTTGAAGCTCTTTCAGGACTATTAGAGTAACTATATACAGCTTAGGTAGACTGCACGAATGTTGTGTTGGGCATAGACGCATAGTCTATGTATGATTAACTTAGAACCAAGATACAATTACCACAGTGAATGACATAAACTTCAAACAAGGATTACTCCGAAAAGTTCAAGCGTTAGCTCTTCACTTTACTAGTAGTTATAAATACTAATAGCATGTGAATAACCTTTGTTTAAAGAAATACAGATCGGTGTTTGACATTTGGATTACTATGAACTTCAGGACAAGGTATGCGGAAACTGTAAAGACTGCACGTTGGGAGTATAGTACCGTCCCTGTTTATGGTTGGGGTGATGTGGGGTCTAAACAAAAGTCGACAGCTGGTTGGCTTGCTGCTTTTCCTGTATTTGAACCTCATTGGCAAATATGCATGGGCGGTGGACTCTCAACAGGCAAAGCTGGCTTTTTTTTTTTACCTTCTCCTTGTCATATTTCAATCTTATTTTATAATGGTAAACAATTCCTTTGCCTTGAAATGCTTTCTCAGGTTGGATAGAATGGGGTGAAGAACGATATGAGTTTCAAAATGCCCCTTCGTATTCCGAGAAGAATTGGGGTGGAGGTTTCCCAAGAAAGTGGTTTTGGGTAAATATCCATTGCTAATTATGTGATGTATCTTATCAGTATCAAAGAGTTGTTCTTTTCATTTTGTAACATGTTTAACGTGTACAGGCTCAATGTAATGTCTTTAAAGGTGCAAGTGGAGAAGTTGCTTTGACATGTGGAGGTGGATTAAGGCAATTGCCTGGATTAAATGAAACGTTTGAGAATGCAGCACTGGTAAGGATATGTATCTAATAGTCATCTGTCTTTTTTGCGTTTGCTACCACCCATATAAATGTGAATGGAAAACTAGGGCTATATTTGTCTAATAGGATTACTTTGGATCATTTATATTTGTATGTAAATGGAGAACTAGGGCTATATGTCATCCATGGCGCACAGTTATCTTTCATCATTTCACTTTTTTTTTCATTATTGATTGAAGTACACAAGCAGACGTTCATTGTTACATGGTATAGGAGCTCAATAATGCACAATTCAAACCCTATCTCATAAAGCAAACAGCCATCACCTACATTACTCTAAAACCACGATCTCCAGCAAAATCTTTCATGAATATGTAGGGTCCTCCAACTAGTGTTGTTGCCATGGAATTTTAATCAATTGGACTTAAGTGACTGTAACCCTAGACTTTTTGTGAGAATGGATGCTGACTGTCTTTTCGGTTGAAAACATAGCTTCACTTGTTCTGATGGAACAATTCTATGTATAACTCTTTCAGATTGGAGTTCACTTTGAAGGTATATTCTATGAATTTGTTCCTTGGAATGGAGTTGTTGAGTGGGAAATTACTCAGTGGGGTTACTGGCACGTAACTGCGTATAATGATACACATAAGGTGATTATGATTCAAACTATCCCTTTGTTAGCTTTATTCTTTTACAATAGGCCATGATCCTCTCTGTCAATAAAACAAACAAAAGAAAGTAAAAACACAAGCAAAGTAAATGCAATTTGCAACTCTTCGCAACTTAAATGATATTAACATCCAACCTGCGTAAGTACATGTTACTAGCTCCTTAAAGACAGCTCAATGGGAAAAGAATCAATAAATTGCGGTTTGGCAGGACCAGTGTTGTGAGCCTGCAGAAGGTCGGGTACCAGGTCGACATGGTACCAGGTCCCGACTGGTTTGGGTCAGAATGGGTGATTCGTAAGAGGTTAAAACTGGCCCTGTCTGTCAGTTTTAGTTGGCACATAAACCTTTTTTGCCCCTTGTTGAAATTGTATATTAAAGACACTAATTTTTTTTATAAAACCAATGTAAATGAGTATTTAAGCATTCAACTACACTTCGTTTTGATATCAACTTGTTTAACAATCAAACTTTGACACATTTGACACGTTCCTTTTCTAATGACGTTTTAAGATTTACCCATATCTCCCTTGGAGGTAACATTACGCCCGAATTGACTCATTTTTAGGGAAACGTGTTCAAATTTTGACCAAGTGCTACTATAAATATATGAATATTGTGATGAGCAGGTAGAACTAGTGGCTACCACAAAGGATCCAGGCACCACATTGCGAGCTCCAACTACAGAGTCTGGCCTTGCACCAGCTTGCAAAGATACATGCTTTGGTGATTTAACTTTGAAATTGTGGGAAAAAGGATCCGATGGCAGTAATGGGAAGGTAATAGATATTATCCTATAGCAAAAATTAGTGGATTAAAATAAAAGTTGTAAGCATATTATGGAATGTAGGTAAAATAAATATGTAATTTATATAGTAAGATATTTATTACAACCTGTCAATATAATTTCGTATATTCTTGGAGGTAGGAAATGGGGCGGGTTAGACAGGTTTTAAACGCGTAAAATGATCTATTGTTCTTACAGGTTCAGCTGGGCTGACTGAAAACGCTTTCAGTGTATATATATAGTTAGTTTCGAATAGGTTTTATGCATTAGAACTACTTGTTGAGAAACTCCTATAAAAGATTTTTTGAAATAGCTACCTGTATATTATGGCATGCCCTATGGGCTTTGGTGTTGTTTCTATACAACTTCTTTTATTCCTTGTCTAATAATAAATTGCAATATTTCCCATAGTTTTGGAATGTAAAGTATGAATATTTTTTTTTTTAGAAGTTTTCAAGTTGCAGTTTACCCGTTTCTTCGTTTATTTTTTTAGCCTATTGATTTTGTTCACTATATTTTATTGTTATTATGATCAAATCAACTGTTTCAGTAGCTAAGTAGATACTGTATATGTTTGCATAGATAAGTAGTATATCTACATTTTCTTTATGTTTTTAACATTTTCTTGTCATTGGTATGTAGCTTATTTTGGATGTAACTAGCAACATGGCAGCTCTAGAAGTTGGGGGCGGACCTTGGTTCAACACATGGAAAGGCCAGACATACACACCTGAAATCATCAATCGTGCCCTTAATCTTCCGGTTGATGTGGAAGGAATCCTTGGTTCATTTCCATTGCTCAAACCTCCTGGCATGTAGGCAAATATCTCCCTTTGTATTTCAGTCAGTTTTTAATGATCTAACCTAATACATATAATAAATACAAGATAAAGTTATAAGATACATACATGTAAATAGATGCTCTGTTGTTAATCCAATGGCAGTTTATTACAAAGTATTCATTTGTTTTATTACCCAGAAAAAGTGATGAAACTAATTTTAAGAACCTAATTGATCTCTCTTCTCGGTATTTGTTTATCCATCTTTACAAAAGAACAGAAAAACAAGCAATTTCACATATTAACAGTGCTCAAATAAGTTTTGATACAATAGATTCCTCGACCAGTACCAGCTTCATCACCACATTAACAGCATTTTCTTCGGTAGCCAATTAGCCATAGAGAAAACATATAGAAATGGAAGGGGCAAGTACTGTTTTTGAATAGAAGAATCGGTGTGCTCAACATTGTCGTTACAATAAGTAATACTTAATGTGGACATTGTCGTTACACACTTGTGAATATAGTGAGCTTAACAATTTTTTTTGAAACAATAGTGTATATTAAAAAGGAGTTTACAAAACATGGTAGACAGACAGTAGTCAACATGTATATTTGCAAAAGTGGTATGTCCGAGCCCAAACTTTTTCATGTTGCCTTTTCTTTATTCGATAAGTGGTATGTCCGAGCCCAAACTTTTTCATGTTGCCTTTTCTTTATTCGATAGTTTGTTGAAAGTACAGTAGAACCTCAATAAATTGATACTCGGTAAATTAATAACATCAATAAACTAACAATTTGTCTAGTACAAAATTGAACCCCAATCAATAAAATAATCAAATAATAACTTTTTTGAAGTCACTGTGTATTTATATTGGTCCTAACAAAACTATAAATTAATAATTACTAAAATATTTTAAATTTTAGTAGAAAATGATATATAGTCACCTATTTTTTTTTATAGAAATTTAAATATATATTTAGTGTATTTGTAAATCTCATCAAACTTAAGAATGCAATGTAAGAGTTTAAGCATTGTTTACTCGTATTTGAACAATAAGTTGTGAAGAGATCTATCTATAAATCATACTCAACTTCGTTATCAATCGAATTTTGAATGGTATCCATCATACTTTTTTCAATGTTTTGATCCTCATAAGATTTATTATTTTCACTAGTATAATTTAGTAAGTAATTCACATCTGGTAATGCATACCAGTAATCAAGGTCTCATAATCACAAATGTATTCTTCAAAATTTACATTATAAAATCTTGTTAAGTTAATAAATTTTTAATGTATCGATATAATAATATCTCACTAAATTGATAAAATGTGTTGGTACCAACATTATTAATTTATAAAAATTTAGTGGGTAGCAAGCTATTAGTCCATACTTGGTTAGTTTTTAGTAGGCTTTAGTTTTTTTAACCCATTATATGAAATCCACGTAGGTTAAAAAATGAAATCAACCATCCAATATCTTTTAGAAGCTACGTGTGGTTCGAAATAAGAAGTTGAATAGATAAATGTTGGTAAAAGTAATTTTAATGAAACTGAAGATGTTAATATTGTCTTTTGCAACATCCTATGTAATCACGTAGCCCAAATAAAATGCCGTGACTGTGAAGCGGCAACCCTTTCACCCTGATGTTTGAAACCATAAAAGGCCAAAAATATAAAGTGTGATTTTGAATTAATTGGAAGTATAAATGTATTGACTGTGATGTTTGAAAATGTTCACTTATAATTTACATTGTGTATGAGCCTTCAAGGGTCTTTTAATTTGACTATTCTGCATTTTTTTTATACTATAAAACACATGTTTCTTCCACCACATGTTCCATTTTAGTCCACCCATTGATACTGATACCGAGAGTAGGCCATGGTCATGTGCCTTGCAACATCCATATCAGAGAAATTCAATTAGCATTTGCGGTACGACACAGGTATATAAATGCATAATATTCAGGTCTACAACGAAATCCTACCGACAAGAACTTATCTTCCTTGCAATGGGAGCAATAACTAAAGTAAAAAAAAAAGTAACTTCTAATACTGTTATGGGCCTCAATACCGCATTAAACGGTATATGAGAAAGGTTAAGATGTAGATAGTTTTAACCCTACCTATAAGAAAAAGATGCTTCTTAAATTTACCTAATTTTGAAAAAGGACAAAGAATAAGTTTAAACCTTTGATTTCAATCTTCCGAGGTAAAGGTGTTTAACTATTTTATCCAATTTGCTTGTAACGAGCAAAAATGACTAAGAGTTGCAACTTATGCAACAAATGTGAATTGTAACAAGATAAACAAGTCAGGTTTGTACTTATAGGTATGGGAAAATTTCATATATACAACTTAGCACGACTAATACTTGGTTGAATTGAAGATGGCTTCTTATACCATTGACAATGAGAAAGCTAAAGTTTCTAACACTTTCTTATGACCCTTCTTTTATTGTGTATTTTCAAACTACTTGATGGTTGCTCATATACTCATAGCACAATCTTTTCATAAAGCGTCAAAAGTATGAAGACTTGCAACTTCTAATGTTTATCGTATGACTGTTAACTAAATGCATTGATACATATTAACCCACTAATACACCAATCCAAATATCCAATTGCCACTTCAAGGAAATCAGATATAAAATAACAAAACAAAAACTAGAAAAGAATGGGCAAGGGCTAATATAGATTTTATATAACCCCATGGTATCTGTCAATAGCTGAATGAGAATTAATACCTCAAGTAAAATTTACAAGAAGCTCACTCTCCCTAAGATTTGAAACTGCCAATTTTATGGCTACATTTTCGACAACACTAAGTTATTTCGTTTGGACAATAATGGTGCACAATAAATGCACAGATAGAGGCATGTCAATTGCTTACATTTGAGAATAATTGAAGACTGGGCGAGAGTAGAGGCTATGCAAGAAGGATAGGGACACTCTGAAGTTGCTTTCAACTTTACTAGTAAAGTTGGAAGCATCTTGACCCTTGTATTACAAGAGAGCAACACATGCAGATTTACTATCCACAAACATAGTAAACATATGTACATGTCGAACAAACCAGATCATAAGCACTATTGATCTACATAGAAGCTAACAGCTTAACAAATCATACTAGTAGCGAAGTATCACCCGCTTAATCTTTACTTATTCTCTCTAAAATGATTCATGTGGTAGGCTTCATGAGCTTATGAATTATGCCAGGTATTCCCATAATTGAGCCAAGGTTGATCTAGTCATTACCTTCCAATGCCTATTGGCTTTCTTGTAGCATACTTGATATAGATGAAAATGATATACAGGCCTGGTATCATGCTTTAAAAGATGGCAGAAACCAGAGACTATTATATGCAACCCTTAACAATCATTATAGTTTGATTGACTCAGGGGTAAAGGCAGCAGTGGGAGATCTTCATTCTGACTTCTCCTTGTGTGTCCCTTGGTTGATAAAAAACAAGACTGTTAGAATTAGTAATAAAAGAACATTATCACTTTCAACTAGAACTGGCAGTTTTGACCAATTTACATTGGAAAGGGCCAATGTGGGTTAGAATTTATCAAAACCAGCACAACGGGCTACCTCAAATTACTTCATCTCAAAGGGGATAGATAAGTGGAAATGGGTCAAAAAGTCAAACCAGTAACTTGAGTACAGACAGCCTCCTAAATTGCGTTTATGCAAAAACTAGATGAATAATGTAACAATATAGTTTATGCAGGCACATTTAGCACCCAATTTTTCTGTACAGCTATATAAAGCTTTTAGCTTGTTGGGCCTTATAGATAAAAAGACAATCGTCTCAAAAATCATAATTGAAGAGGGAATGCAGCCTTTGGACATCCCTTTATTAATGTCATTCTTCAATCTTTGATTACTTATCCTTGCTGAACACCCATTTATTTTTCAAACTTTTTCCACTTTATACAAACCAACATAAAACATATAGGGTAATTTCCGTAAAAACCACTTGTACTAATTGTTTATACCATTTAACAAAACGAACCCATAATAGTTCCGTATATCCAAACAAATGTACAATTTTGTACCAATTAACCATATCAGCTCCAGAAAAAGTCTCACATGCCAAAACCAAATTTTAACGACACATAATGACCTGACATTTTTGTTGAAACAAAACAAAAATTAAACTTTGGTTAGGCATGTGGGACATTTCAGAGTTCACTTGGATGCAAATGAAAAAGTACATGTCTTATGTAAATTACCCGATCATATACTACGCACCTGGAAAACACAGTATACAATTAAAAAACCACTCAACTTCTCTTCACTTCTGTCTTCGGAGCAATGAATGGGTGCAACCTTCACGGAAATCGGATATACGGTGTTGCAGGTCAACCTACCCCAAACCTGTCTCCGATCCACCCAATTGACCAACACTACGTTCAACCAACAACTCTTATCTCAGTCTCTAAAACAAGAACGTCTTTCACACTACACATACCAAATTCACCATCTTGGTGCATCATGACTACATACCCCATTGACCTATACAAGTGTTGGAAAAGAAAGTTTTGACTCGAATCAAATAAGGAAAAACTTTAAGAAGATTATAACTGGGTTCAACGCTAATACAAAGAAGAAAGTGGCAGAAAGCAAACGGAGTGAAAAAAAAAACTTGTACAATATGAATAAGAAGTTTCTACAACTCATGACATAAAGTTGGCTATAGGGAGACAGTTGCTCAAAATACTACAGGGTCACCAAATTTACATCACAAATCAGAGATTAAAACCCTTGCAAGTCTTCCCTGTCCCAAAAGACACAATTCATATTTCTTTACAGAAAATCAGTTGGGTTTCAAGATTGAGCATTAGAATAATCTTAGTGATCATTTATTAGTCTTACCATCTATTAACAAGGTAAAAACTTTTTTAAATTTTCTTGAATCATGTCTTATAGCGTTTTATTATGATTTTTAACACTCTATATAACTCAGAGCATTCTCTTTTTTTGGACCCAGGGGCCAGGGGGATTAAATAAATGTAACTTACCCATTTTGTAGATGACCCAAATGGAAGAAAACTGAACCCACAACTTGCAACATTTATAAACCAATTTCCAACTTAGTAATTGCAAATGTGTTACGATGGTATAATTACCTTGGAACATCCAAGGACTAAAACTCCAACCCGTAATCATGACAAGTGTCAATGTACTAGAAAATCCTTTTATAATAGAACCTGGTAAAAATAAAAAGTAAGATTAGAATAGAAAAATACTTTACACAAAGATGCCACATAAGACTTGAATAAAATGGTATGTACACAAATACCTGAACAAGTCATGGCATACACATTCGGAAGAACTCTGGTACCTATGTTAAAACTAACATAGTGAACATCAGAAAACTCAGATTTAAATAGGTAAAAACAGAAGTACATAAAGAAACTTGTTCCTGAACAAATGAAAAGGCAACAAATACAATGGCAACCCAATATCTATTTTTTTTTAAAAAAAGCAAAATATATACAGCGTTATCCATACAATGACCTAATTAAGTCAAAAGTCACACCTTAACTGGAAAAAATCAAGCACTATCAAACATGTTGTGCTTTGTAATCACCTTAAGAAATTACATGTCCGACCATGAGCAGAAGCATCCAAGCAATTACTGTAAATCACCTCCAAAATATTCTAACAATCGAACTGCTGGGTGATTAATTGATTGAAACCTTTGGTATGATTACCATCTTCTGACTGAAGTAAACTTCCTGCTACCATTACTTCGCTGAAGAAACACGGTGCAAGGATCGCATCCAACTACCTGAACCACCCGCAGCTTTTCTGTCAAGACCATGGTCAACTGTCATGTTATCCAGTGGCTCATCTGGCTTCACAACAGGTGCTTTATGAGTGCCACCCATAGAGAATGAAGTGGAAACTTTTGGTGCATTACTTATCATCTGTAACAATCAAAGGTCGAAGAAATTAGTGATTGGAAAATACGGATGACATCACATGAGAAAATGGTTGGAGACAATTTCAAATAAATGTTATTATTAACACAAAAGTTACTTTATCTAACAAGGACTCACATGTTTTCCAGGTGAAGTATTATCATTGAGTTCGTATGGTGGCCTTGATTTATAATGCATGCCGGGACGTACCAAATTGTTTGATCTTCTTCGCTCTGTTGCTCCAACTTGGTAGGAATCATCATTACCCCCTAAGAAATGGTTTGTGTAAAGCAAAACAGGATAAGATTAGCAAAAAGGAATAATATCCAACAAAACATAATGCCATATGAAGCTAGAGAATATGGTAACTTGTTATCCAAATCCTGCAAATCTAAGTAACACGCATCACATCATAAATTTTGTAAGTCCTCTTGGGAAAGCCTACTAAACGCAAAATTTCTGACATTTTTAAAAACGACCAATACGCCCTCATAAGAGTCATTATTATCACTAAGTTAATTGCCTTTCAATAATTAATTATCACTAAAGTTGATTTTGATACACACTTTGCCCATAAATCAAACTTTATGCATACGTGTATATTAAACAAGAATACATTAACATATCTGAGAAGTTTTTTATAAAAACTTGTTAGATATAGTGTACACACACACACACACACACACACACACATATATATATTAGAACTAGATAAGGGGCCCCTTCATCCCCATTTCCTATTTGATCTCGATAATGGAGCTAAACGCACCAGATGTGTAACAATTTGAATATGGAAAAAATGCAAGACCATCCTTGAATTACATGAACAGACCAAAGTTGGTTAAATTGACCTTTGTTCTTTTTAATGGTAGAACAGATGAAGAAAAACAAAATCAAATTCAATAGAGGTTATAACGAAACATGTCATGTTTGGCTATCATTTTTAAGAGGTTTTAGGTTTGAAAATCTTATAGCCTCTGTTGAATTTAAACAATGATTGAGATCAAGAATCTACAATGATAGGAGTTAAATTACAGACTTGAATCTCACTAACCAATAACAAACGGGAACAAAAATGCATGCAAAATACACAATCCAAAATTCCTTGTACATGTCAATAAGCTTAACACAGATTTAGATGTGGGGCCATGTAGAAAACTTTAATATCCTAATAAAACTCCCTAATAAGATGAAGTACCTTGACGCTTATTTGAATGTGCCAGCATTGCTCTATTACTCACTCCAGGAACTGGTCGGCTCTGCCATCATCCCCAAACTATTAGTGCATACAGCAAAGATGTCTCGACAATGTTCAATTATGTAATTACAATGAAAATACAAAGAATAAAGGCTAATGAAAACTAACAGTTGATTGAATCTGTGGCTTTGTCTTCTCCGATTGCTGGTTTTTTAAAAGTGTCCAATCGAACACATAATCAAAATCATATCCTGAAATAGGTAAATGTAGAACATCATATTGACAACCACATAAAAAACGACAAATAAACGACCCATATAAGCTGTGATCCCTAGAAGAAAAGTGTATACATGAATTAATAATAGCGTTGACAGTGTAAAATACAAATGAGAATCTGCTGTAGAAATGTACAAACATCTCTTATAAGAACATGAGTATCTACAAAAGTCTCAAAAGGTTAACTTATCTCCACACACGTAGCTTAAGACTCGAGCATTTTGTGAACTAGCATACCTTCCCGTATAAACAAGTCACGAAAAAGACGCTTCAAGAATCCATAATCAGGTCTTTGCTCAAATGTCAAAGATCGGCAGTATTGGAAGTAAGAAGCAAACTCCACATGATGAAACTTGCATAATACCTATTAAAAATTTAAAAAAAGTTCACTCATTCATAAAGCATATAGTACATCAAAGCTTAATTAGTACAAGCCTAGTAGTGCACATACCTCGATGGGAGTTGATACCTTCTTTTCACATATTTTGTCATATTTTTGCTTCTTTGTTGCACCTTTAAGGCCCTGCCATGGCAGACTGCAGACAAAAAGATTCACTTGTTTAAGGTAATAAATCATGCTCACACCTTTTCATATCAGAGACTATACAATTTTTTTATGCTATAAATTTCAGAGTTCCTAAAAATGATATTCAACGGCACTAATCATAAAACCAAAATTGCAGGGAATACATTCTAGGGTCTCCAAAAGCTATATGCAGTAACAAAGAAAGAAATAGCTGTCTAGTACATACCTCCCTCTCAAAAAGTATAAAAAAACGTAGCCAAGTGACTCCAAGTCATCACGCCGACTTTGTTCTGGATTTAAACTTATTGTCAGATTAGAAGAGGAACTGAGAGAAAATTTCAAAGTGCAAGAAAACGTCATACAGCAATAATTGCATACCAATTCCCAAATGTGTATTGCAGCTGGCATAGCGAGCAGTCCCAGTCAAGTTTTTGTTTGCTCTGTATATATGAGGAGAAAGAAAGGCTTGCTTAGTACAAAAAAAAAAAAACGCAAAAAGATAGCAGCAGAGGGAAGGGCTAAACCAAAAAAAAGGCAAGGTAGAATACCACAAAATATATAGCATAGCAGTAATGATTTGATATAATGATATATCCTCCTTTCTCATTAGCCTAAAAATCCTCCTAACGATAGGATGATGACATTTGGAAAAATCAAGGGATAAGATTAGGAAAGAGAATTAGCGGAATTCACATGTCGTACTCTTAAGGGTTTAGTGGATTTTATAAGAAGATTTATCATTTTCCTATTTCTTAGACAAACTTACGGCTTGCTTACTATGATATTATGAAATTGTCCATGTGCATAATAATATTCATTAATACAAGCCTCTTGCACATAAGAAACCATTTATATGATGAAAGCACAGATGAAGCAAATTCATTAAGATTCATAAGTGTATAGATTGCTTTATAAAACTAAAATTTCAGTGCAAACTTCCATGGAAGGCTTTCACAAGATTCAACCTTGGACATCAGCACTGAGAAATAATAACAGAGAAAATTCAAGCATGATGAAGTTCCACAACCAAAAGGGTATTATTATCAATGTGAAAGATAAAAATCACAACAGACATTGCATAGCACCTCACTGGCAAATTTACAGTATAAATCCGAAGCCTTACAGATAGACGGCCTCAATAGAGGTCCTGAAGTCATGCAGACCCATTAAAAACAATCTAAAGCACAACATGAACAATATAACACAAATAGAAAAGAAACAAAAAAGATCATACTTGTAAGGAATATGGCAACTTGTAGTGGGGTCACGATATCTTTTAGCAAGTCCAAAATCAATGACGTAGACCTGAAAAGAGATTAAATTTGTTAATGTTAGTAGATCAGCAACATATAACTGCTTCAATCCTCATAACAGAAATACACTTTAAGAAAATTCATCAATCCGAAGGACACACAGTGAAATAAGGTCAGTAGGATTAAATTACTTGATTTGCTTTCCTGCCAAGACCCATTAGAAAATTATCTGGTTTCAAGTCTCTATGCAGAAATCCTTTCGCATGCATAAGTTCAATTCTCGTAAGCTGTAGAAATAACACAACAAACTAAAGGTCAGTACTAATTTGAGCCAAAATATTATTCGGTTAGCAGACAACGAAATTACCATTTGATCGGCTAACATAAGAACAGTCTTCAACGAGAACTTCCTTCCACAATACACAAATAAATCCTCGAGACTCGGCCCAAGAAGATCAAGGACAAGCACATTGTCCTGATCATCTACCCCGGACCAATGTATCCTAGCTACACCAACTAGCAGGCAATACCAAATGAACCCGTCAAAAATATTTCGATAAAAATTGAAACGAAACCAGACATTGTATCTATATATAAACTTACCAACTCCTTGGAGATAATTATATAGCTTAGCCTCATAAAGCAATTGTGGGTGCTTAGTCTGCCTATTCTCCTATTACACGAAAAAACGCAAAAATCTCAATTCAACCATTCCACTTATGAGATATAAAAACAATACAAAATTTTCATAATTTACGTGTCATATGACAAATAATTAAATCCATTCACATGCCATTAACACAAAAAAAAGAGTCATAAATATGTGAAAACACAAGATGTTCACAACTAAATGAACAAATTTGGAAGAAAAAAAAATCAATTTCAGTTTTATGTGAATAAAAAGTAGTTTAATTTAATTTATTTATGAAAAACTTTATCTTTTAGTAATACTTGAAGGTTCATAGTAAGTAACTTGTCACATGTCAATCACATGTGATATAACACGTAAATTAAAAGTTGTGTAACTGAAATATAAATATTTAGTGGACCATTTTAACAGCAACGATTTCATGAGTATCCACATGTGTAGCTGCAAATGAAGGGAAAAAAAAAACAACTTAAGAAATCAATCAATATATTGTATGTATAGATATAGATATAAGATGAAAAGAGACCAAGAAAGATTTCACCGAAGGATCCGCTACCAATTTTGCGACCTAATTTGTACTTTTCTCCAACGATTCTCTCCATTTTCTATCCTTTGCAGATTCGATCCAAAAAAATTGGATTTTTTTAGGGTTTTTGTGATTCAGAAAGCACAAGTGTGTGTGTGTGTGTGTTTCGATAGGTTTCTGTTTTCCAATGACCCCTGCTAGCTGGGGCCCGCTTTTTTGCCACGTCGGTTGTTTGTTGGATATTTTTTCTGGGCTTATGGTATGTCTTGGGCCATTGTTTTCATACCCTGGACCACTTTAACCGAACATTGGACCACTTTATGGAAAAGATCAATGTTCAACCTGTTCAATTTATGGTTTTGACTTTTGAATATTGGATCGGACCGGCTGGTCCAACAAGTCCAACCGTGAACCGGTGGGTTGATCGGCTTATTGTAACCAGGCTTACACGTCAAATATGTCATCTATCGAGTGTTTGAGTGCTAGTGGGTTTCGATCTATAGTCATGATCCGACCTATGGTTTAGACGATGCTCCTTATGGCCCTTTTCCCAGTCGACTCGTTCCTTGGTTTGTGGGTGTGTTTTAAAACTAAGTATTAAATACTAGACGTATGACCACGCGATTCGACGATGATGGTGATAGCGGCGACAACGTGGTGGTGGTAGTCACAGGTAGTAGCTGCAATCGCGGCGTCGGTGATAGGTAGTAGCGATGGCAGTTGCGATAGTGATGTGTGCTATTAGTGTACACGTAATTTATATAAAAGAGGTAGTTTTTTTAAAAGGGGTTGAGGTATCTATATCTTATTATTTCATTAAGATTACTACAAATAGATTTGGGTGATGTTTAATAGAGTCAACGAAGTTGAGGGTAAAGTAGTCACTTTTAGGGATGAAAATGGGATGGGTATTATCATTGATCTCGTTCTCCATCCCGATACCTGATTTTCACTTGTAATCCTCATTCCCGTTAGGGAATTAGATTACATCCTCATTCCCGTTAGGGAATTAGATTACATCCTCACACCCGTCCCCATCAGGTATCGGCCCATCTAGTAATCGGGGATTTCTTATGAATAATCATAAATTCATAGAAGTAGAAAAAAGCTAAGAAAATTGAATGTGTTTCGACCTTTCCTTTTATAAAGTATGAATATAATTCTAATGGTAAAAAAATGTGACATATAAAAAGTTCTAAACAAATTAGTTATAAACTTAAAGTGGGTTTTAAAAAGAGGAAAAATGTAATGTGATTCCATTAAATATATATAATTCGGGTTTAGATACGAAGATCAGGGATTTATGGTAGTCCATCGCCGTCCTCCTACCCATCGGAAAATGGAATTAATCCTCATACTCGTCTCCATCCCAGGTCAACTCGGGGATTTCCCGGTAAAACCGGATTCAGATATCGAATTTTCTATCGAGGTGCGGGTATTTTTTTGGTCATTATTAACTTGTAGGGTTTTTATTTTATATCATAAGGAAGGGGACGTTCCCCTTTAATAATAAGTACTCTTAATACAATTTTTTAAATAACAAATGTCCACTAAAATCAACTCCTTATTAGAGATAGGAGTTGATAAAAATTATGGATTTTTTAGTACACTACACAAAATGTGAAGGAAATAAAAATTAAATTTTTAAATAATAATGTCCAGTAAAATCAACTCCGTATTACAGATGGGAGTTGATAAACCTATGAATCTTTTTATTAGTACACACTAGTACACTACAACATAATGTGAAGAAAATAGAAGACTGACAGTCCACGAATGCACAACTTATGTTATAATTAAGCTAGACAAGAGAATAAATAAGAAGGTAATTAACAAGAACAATGACAAGTTCAAATGTAATAAATTTATGCAAGTATAATTATATGTATCATTGATTAAACGATAAATACATGGTCAATATTACAAACTTGACTTACAAGAATACAAATGAACAAAGTAATTGCTAAGTCTAGATACACTAAAAACTTATACAATTACAAGTGACAAACACTTTTAAGGTGACAAACACACTTGATACAATGCGGTTGTGTTGCCTTTTATAGAGGAGGAATTAGGCCAACACAGCCTTCCTTTGATGGTGATAGATGGTGGTTGTCGACGTCCCATTGGCTCCTTGTACTTCTATGCAAGAGCCCTTGTCTTCTTTACCAAAACAGGTATGAGAAAGAAAACCCTACCAAAACGGGTATGAGAAAGAAAACCCTTGTTTTGGTCCCAACTTGTATCCTTGCCATGTAAGGTATTTTACAGTTGGAAGAACCACCATGTGACTCTTGTCTTCATCTGGTTTGAAATCTCCCGCCTTGACCAACAATTTGGGCAGCATCCAACCCGCTGAAGAGTCACTGGACTCGCTGAACACTCGCTGACGATACACGTCAGCGAGCAAGTCTTGTCAGCGAATCCAAGACTCAACAATCTCCCGCTATTCGCTGAGAAGACTTGCTGAGTAAATAAGACTTTGCAAAGAGTGTAGTATGAAAGAAAGATGTCTTTTATATCATCAAATAATGTTACAAGCTGAAGCATAAAGCTTTTACAAGGTAAGACATCTAAAAATTTGCAGCTTCAATCTCCCAAGCGTCCTCTTGCTTGGCAATCCTCAGCACTGGATCTTCTCTTCTCGCTGGCTTCATTAGCCTTCATCTATCTTGTTGATGACTAATCTAGCACTTGTCATTTTAGCGAATCTTCTTCTAATGCTGATCAGAAAGACAGTAGATGCTTTTTCAATTTCTGCCAATCTGAAAAAGAGTTGATCATTCTGGAAGTTTTGGAAGAATATGCCAGCAGGGGACTCCAATATTCTCCCTTCTTCAAATATACTTCTGGGAGGCAATCGAAGATTTAAACTAGCATCACTAGCTAGAGGAGGAAGGGCTGCTGGCAAGGTTTGATGCATTTCTTTTCTTTTCCTTTGAATTTTCTTGCCAGTAGACATTGACATAGCTGCTGGAGCTCCACATACTAGCCTCAACATAGGCAAATCACATTTGAACTTAGTTTCAAAGCCTCTTACCTTCTCAAAGTACTCCCTCAGCATGTTCTTCAGTTGATCGTAGCTGGGAGCCTTTTTGTCTTTAATAAGCATGTACACTTCAGCCCATTCAGAGGCACTCAGCGTGGTTGCCTTGACACCTTCATATTTGACAGGCTTGTCAACACCTTCTCTTAATATCTTCAAATTAGTTTTTAAGCCCATGTCAGCATGAAAGGCTTCAGCAGCCACTATTCTTTGTGGCCTCCTCCTGTCATTCATGTATTTCAGCCACTTAGCCTTTTCTTCATCAAACTTGGCTCTCTTTTCACTCAGCTGCTTCTCTACTTCATCATGTTTATGCCTGTAGAGAGCCTCAGCAACACCAGTCTGCAGAATCATTTTCTGCTCAGCATCCAATTGATCTTTTTCAAGGAGTGGTAGTTGTTTGATGAATTCCAAGTTTTTCTTTTCATTTTCTTGGTTTTCTTTGATTATGTCTAGCTCCTTGATGGCTTCTTCTTGAGTTCTTCCCTCAGCAGTTAGAGAAAGGACATCAATAACTTGGTGTTCATTGCCTGCTGGGGAAGTGATGGAGATGTTCTGAGCAGAGAGAGATGAAGGTCTCTTGAAAAAGCCAGCATCAGTAAATTGTCGCTCCCCCTCAGCAGCATCCTCATTCTTTTCAGTTTCCTCCCCCTCAACACCAGCTGGGGGAACATCAGCAGCTTCACTCATTATTGTCTCCTCCTCAACATCAGCAGGGGGAACATCACTTGCATTCTCATTAACAGCCACTATTGCAAGTTCATTATTTTTGTTCTTGGTGGCTGCAGCAGAATCATCCTTATTCAAAACAGCTTCAGCAGAGGAATCAAGAACGTTATTAAATGCTCCTTGGACTGCTTCAGTGATCAAGGTCAAAGTTTCATCATTTACTGCCTTCTCCCCCTTGGAAGTTTTATTATCAATAACCACTTCCACAGTGGCCACTGGAGCAGTCTGCTGTTTGAGAAGTTGAGAGAGTAGTCGTTTGATCTCTCCAACTTCTTTTTCCAACCTTTCTTGTCGCTTACGATCTTCCTCACTGAAGGATGCTTGATGAGGAGGAAAACTGGCCATTGTAGTCTCCAAGGCATTGATAGCCTTGGTGTTGCTCTCGACCTAGGTGATGAGAGGAGAGACCAGGTCAGCAACCTTTTTTACCTCAGCAGCAGCAGAGTCACTGCTGCTGGAAGCTTTCCTTAGTAAGAGACGTGCATCATTTCCAATTTTGCATAGCGATCGAGAGAAACCTCTAATGGCCTGCTGATCTCTTTTTATGATATTTGAGTATGTGCGCAGCTTCTCTTGATCAGCAGCCATTGAAATGGACTTTTCTTTTATTTTCTCGATGCTGGCAATATTCTCTTGCTTTTTGTACCAGCTTTGCAATGTCGTCACCAGTCGGTCATCTTCAAGATTTTTAATGTCAATTGCAAGTTTGGCAGCACTGGTGAGATCATTGAGATGGTCCTCCACCCTGGCCAGCCTGTCAGAATAATTGGTAAAGTAGGAGATACCCAACTCTTTGGCATCTTGTGGTTTAGTAACAGGCTTGCCAGCAGATGTGCAGCCAAGAGCACTTGAGAAAGATGAAGGCATGCCAAGAGAGAGCATGGTGTTCACTGGCTGCATAGGTGGAGTCTGAGGTTTGGCAGAAAGAGTCAGCACCTCAGTTTTTTCATCATTTGCTACTGCATCATCATTAGCAGCATCTACTTCAAAATTTTCAATGATGGCTGCTACATTTTCATCAGCAGCACAGCAGCAGCCTCTTCTCCAGCATCCACCTCCATATCACTTGCTTTAAGTTCATCAGCCTGGTTGGAGGAATCCAGCTGGAATTCATCAGCCATAAAGTCACCTAACTCTAGGTCACTCTCCTTATTAACAACACAAACATCAGTACCAACACTTTCCACCAAGTTTTCTTGTGCGACAACCTCAGCACTCTCAACCAAATTTCCTTCACCACCACCTACAACATCCTCAGCACTTTCATCACCAACCTGCCTTCTCTCAAAAGAAAAATTTTAAGGGTTAGGGGAACCTGGTGCCACAGCATCAGTGTGTTGTGTCACTGATGCATCATCGGCCGTAGAATGTGCTGTCTCTAGTATCACCTGTGATCTGGCTACTGACAGTGACTCAGAGGGTTGAGAAGAAGAAGAGGGAAGTATTTGTGGGTTTGACTCAACTCTAGTGGGCTGGGGTAACCCAATTTCTACACCAACCTCGCCTACAGAAGTTTGAGGTGGCTGCTTGCGGTTACCCTTTTTCTCATCAGCAGCCTTTTTTGAGACTGCTGATGGGCTGGCTGGGTCTCTAGTGTCCTTGGGTAGTGAGGACTTCTTAACCTTAGTGGGCTGGCCCTTTGGTACTCGCTGCTGCTGTTTTGGGACAGCAGCAGGAGGTGAAGTGGAAGAAGAAGTGGTTTTCTTGGTCTTTTTGGGAGCTTTGGAGGTTGCTGGGGGGATTATCAGTATACCAGCTCCAGTAGGGTTTTGCTTGTATATGTTAGGGTACGTATAAAACAATACATGTGTCATTGCTGGAGAGAGCACAACATACTTGGAGTCAAATTGCTCAGGGTCATAAGCAGGAATTTTATTTATAGAGCTTGCAACACTTGGGGAGAGAATGAATTGAGCACCTTCAGGGAGATACTTATCTTTTAACTCGCGCTTGAAGATCAACGAGAGAAAACGTGCAAAAGGCACTGAGCTCGACCGGTTCTTTATTGTGACCTTCCCCTTCAGGTCTTCAAAAATTACGTTGGCAAAGTCAATGTTGCGACCATTTTCCAGCGCATATATCATTTTCATTTGAGTAGCAGTGGCTTGATCAAAAGAGCCACTGTTGCCACCAAGACATTGGATGACATGTGTGAACAGCAACCTCCATACACCTGGCAAATATTTCTTTTGAGGATTGCTGTGCACAGGTTGTGCTGGTTCCATGTTGGTCCCATACCCAATGGTTAACAACCATTCCTTGTAAACTGCAGTGGGGACCAAATCAACATATGGATGCTCTTCCGATTGTTTGAGAAGATGAAGAGCATCTCTCAGCAAATAAACTGAAATGGAGATGGAGTGTTCTCCTTTCATCACAGTGTCAGTAATGGTACTACCGGCTACTTTGTAGTCACACGTCCACCAAAACTCCCTTAGGAGGTGGACACACATCTCTTTGGGATCACTGTAAATGGCCTTTTTTTACAGGACATCCCATGATGAAGTCGAGCATTGAGAAGTATCCCTTGATTTTGGATGGGATCTCTTCAGATCCCAGATAGTTATTGGCCTTGATGACCAATTTGGATGCTTGAAAGGACACTTGATTAGAAGGACAAATGCCTTCATTATCATACACTTTAGAAGTGAGATAGGAGATATTTTCAGAGATTTGTTGTTGTTGTTGTTCAGGAACATTTTCAGATGGGGAAGCCATTTGAATGATTTAGATGGGAGTAAAGATGAAGAGGATGATATGAATGAAAATGAGAATTTGGAAAGATTTGAGAGAAAAAATGAGTGTAAAAGATGGAGAAGTGGAAGAGATTTTCATATATATGGCATGTATATGGGCCCCATAAATGTAAAAAGTGAGTCGTCACACGTACTCTCTTTCATACGTGGCATATATAATGTTATTTTATTTAAATAAAATTGTATATATGTACGTATGTGAGTAACGTATGAGAGTTGTATGATGTGACAACTTGAACCATGATTTCAGTTGTACTTGAGTACATATGGCGCATACAGTGTACAAGTTGCCCATTTGGGAGAAAATCGAGGTAACCGTTTGAGATATATAATAAAATATTAACAAGAATACGTAGTGGAATACACTAGGATAACTAGAGGTATCCACTGAAGAGTCATATAAAAGAAATTGGTTACCAAGTTTCTAGTCAGCAACTCAAGGAAAGAGAGAGGTGGTCGCTGACTAACTTTATACAATTTTTGGCAAATTGTCAACCATCAACGGATTTTAGAAGTCTTTATCAGCAGCCGTTTATTGCTGGACTAGATAGGGACTTTCAGTACCCTATTACTTTTATTATGCTTTTTCCCAAAGCATCATGGATCAACGGATTTTAGAAGTCTTTACCAGCAGCCGTTTGCTGCTGGACTAGATAAGGACTTTTAGCACCCTATTACTTTCGTTATGCTTTTTCCCAAAGCATCAGGGATCAACGGATTTTGGACGTCTTTACCAGCAGCCGTTTGCTGCTGGACTAGATAGAGACTTTTAGCTCTCTATTGCTTTTTTGTTCAGTGAGTAAGACACACTTGAACTTGCTGAAATGATCTTGACAAGGGTCAAGAGTTAACTTACAAGAGATATGTAAGCTAAGTAGCAGAGTCACCATTCAGCATTCCTAACCTGTTGACTAGATCTTTAAATCTTTTTTCATCTAAAGGTTTAGTGAAAATGTCAGCAAGTTGATCATCAGTGGGGATGAAGTAGATTTCAACATCCCCCTTCATGACATGGTCACGAATGAAGTAATACCTAATATCTATGTGTTTTGCATTGGAATGCTGAACAAGATTATGTGTAATGGCAATAGCGCTTGTATTGTCACACATGATGGGGATCTTAGAGAAATTTAAGTCATAGTCAGCGAGTTGATTTTTCATCCAGAGGACTTGAGCGCAACAACTCGCTGCTGATACATACTCTGCTTCAGCAGTGAATATGGAAACTGTATGCTATTTCTTACTAGACCAACTAATCAGCCTTCCCCACTGGTACTTTTCCTATCTAACATGCACCCAGCATAGTCAGAGTCAAAGTATGCAACTAAGTCAAAGATTGAATCTTTGGGATACCAAAGACCTAAGGAGGAAGTCCCTTTGAGATATTTAAAGATTCGCTTGACAGCGAGTAAGTGAGACTCCCTTGGGGACGCTTGATATCTTGCACAAAGGCAAGTAGCAAACATGATATCAGGACGACTCGCTGTGAGATACATCAGCGAGCCAATCATCCCACGATAGTGAGTGGGGTTCACATGCTTCCCATCTGGGTCAACATGGAGATTATTTGGAGGAGACATAGGAGTGGGCTTAGGAGTTATATTTGTCATATCAAACTTAGCCAGCATGTCCCTAATGTATTTTTCTTGGTTTAGAAAAATGCCATCAGAGAGTTGACGAATTTGTAAACCAAGGAAGAATGTTAGCTCACCCATCATGCTCATCTAAAAGTGAGAGGACATCAGTGAGCTGAACTTCTTACAGAGTTTCTTGCAGGAGGATCCAAAGATAATGTCATCTACATAGATTTGGACATAGAGGACATATACACCCTTTCTATATATAAAGAGGGTGCTGTCAATGGATCCACACTGAAACTCATTGGAAAGAAGGAATTCAGAAAGAGTGTCATACCAAGCTCTGGGAGCTTGTTTAAGACCATATAAGGCCTTGTAAAGACGATACACATGGTGTGGCTTTGCTGGATCTTCAAAACCAGGTGGCTGCTCCACATAAACTTCTTCTTCGAGTTTTCCATTTAGGAAGGCACTCTTTACATCCATTTGATATACTATGAAGTTTCGATAAGCAGCATGTGCCAATAATAAGTGTATAGCTTCTAGTCGGGCCACTGGAGCAAAGGTTTTGTCATAGTCAACACCTTCTTCTTGAAGGTAACCTTGTGCAACCAACCTAGTCTTGTTACGAATAACTATACCATCTTCGTCCATTTTATTTCTATAAACCCATTTAATTCCAATGGGTTCTTTGCCAGGAGGTAGAGGGACCAAAAACCAGACATGCTATCTTTGGAATTGGGTTAGTTCCTCTTGCATGGCAGCGACCCAAGATGGGTCAACAATAGCCTCTCCAATGTTTTTAGGAATGATCATTGACAAGAAATTAACAGAGACATGAATTTCTGGTCGCTGATCGAGCATAATACCCTGCTGAGAATCACCTGTTAGAAATCCAAAAATAGTGATAAATTGTAATTTAAGTTAGTGGACGTTGTTGATGTTAAGACATGGTGAAATGATTTCTAAGGATGAGGGACTAGGAGTGTCAATTAGCTTAATTGTAGATTTAGATTATAAATACCCTCAACTCCTTAGAAATCATAAGCCTTTGATCCATTTTACACATACAACATATACAGATCGTCTCCTTTCTTTCTCTCTCTAGAAAATCACACACACTAAACACACCAAGAACACACACACTTGAACCGCAATTGTTGAGATCGAATCAATAGCAGAAATCATGTTATTACATGTGGTATCAGAGCAAAACATCACTTTGATATCGATCCATAACTGTTTTTGATCTCAATTTTCATTCAAAATCAATTCAAAACCATTTCCTCAAAAACCGTCCCTGTTTCATCATTATTTGTTGTTCAAATCGCATAAAATCAACAATTTTTGTTCACCAATCGATTCCTCATAGCTCAAAACGTATTCCTGTTGAATTTTACAATCCAATTCGATCTAAATCTCTAGATTGAATTTTTGGTTTTTGGCGCTAAAATTTGGGTTTTGATTCTGTTGTGTTATAGGCTGAATTGTGTATTAGGATTTGTTGCGGACGTAATTACAAACGTTTTGCAAGTAATTTCACATTCTAACACTCAGTAAATCGAAAGTTATTGAAGCTTGAAAATTCATCAATGGAGTTTTTACTTTGTGTTCTGTTGGAGAAGACGACCTCAAACGATCTTCACTAGGACGATCTTCACAAGATCGTCTCAGTGTTTGATTCTTCATACTTGATACATTCTGTGTTGTGGCTTGTAGGACGATCCTCACAAGATTGTTCTAGCAAGTGTGGTTGTTGGAAAAGTGTTGTTTGTGGCTAACTGATCCATTTTGGATTGGTTTGGTCAAAATTTAAAGTATTGGCAGAAACTAAGACGATCTTGCCAAAATCGTCTCAGTTACCTGACTACTATCCAAGATCGTCTCAGTTACCTGACTACTAAGACGATCTTGACCAAGATCGTCTC
Source organism: Erigeron canadensis (assembly GCF_010389155.1). NCBI lineage: Eukaryota > Viridiplantae > Streptophyta > Magnoliopsida > Asterales > Asteraceae > Erigeron > Erigeron canadensis. Next base: position 21,936,045 of record NC_057768.1, read on the forward strand.
AGTGTCTGTTGTTTGTTGAGTTGGTGAGGTTGATCATTTGAAGTTGTTGTGATTGGGAATCACACACTTCCTGGGTGACTGATCATTATTGATTGGTTTTGCTCAAATCTAATTCCTTCCAATTATAACAAATCTCTGTCCAAAAATTCTCAAAAACACTTAGAAAAATTTCCAAGTCTTCTAAAACGATCTTATCAAGACCGTTTCATTCCCTTGATCAAAATTCCAAGACGATCTCTTTTTAGATCGTTTCATTTCAAAGTTCTTTATACTTCAATTTCTTTTTCAATTTACTTTAATTCCTTTTCAGTTTCCATTTCCAAAACTCAAAATCATTCCTCAATTTCAGTTTCATTCAGTACTTAGCCAAAGTTCATCAAATTTCATTCAAGACGATCTTCTTTGAATCGTCTCATTCTTCTTAAACTCAAGACGATTTGTTTCAAGTCGTTCTTACTTTCATTCATCTAGGACGATCTCTTCTAAGACGATCTTATCCTAAGACGATCTTCCCAAGATCGTTTCATCTTCTGAAATTTTCAACTTTCATTCCAATTCAAGTTCCAAGTCAAATCTCTTTCTAATGGCTTCTCGTGAAGCTTTGGCATTAGGTTCTGATACAAGACCTCCAGTTCTCTACCGTGGTTCTTATGGACTATGGAAGAAAAGATTCATGGATTATGTGGAATGTAAACCAAATGGTCACCTTCTTAAAGATTCCATTCTTAATGGACTTGCAGTTCATCGCCATCCCACCACTGGTGCAATACTCACTCTTGATCTTTTGAATGCTGAACAAAAAGATCGAACAGCTGTTGTAACAGAGCTAGATCATGCTTATACAAAGCACGGCCAGATGAAATCTATGGTTCTGTTGATTCTTATGATACAGCCAAGGAGATCTGGGATGAGGTGGCAAGACAAATGGAAGGATCTGACCTAACTTCAACAATTAGATTGACAAATGTGTTGACTGAATTTGACAACTTCAGCAAATTGCCAAATGAATCTCTAGAGGCTGTCTACTGTAGATTCTGCAATGTCATAAATGAACTTAGGAAGAACAATGTCAAGAAATCAGAGATGGAGTTAAATATCAAATTCATCAAAGCTCTTGGTCCTGAGTGGGAAGATTATGGAACTCAGATTAAGCAACATCAAAATCTGGCCAAGTTCTTCATCCATAATCTTCATGAGTCCTTCAAACTCAATGAACATCAAGTCCTAAACAAAGCTTCATCAAACAAAATGCTAGAAGTTGTATCTTCTGATCCTTTGGCATTAATTGTTGAAAAGAAGGTTTTTGAAGCTCTTAAAAGGCAAATGGTAGTTGTTTCTTCGTCTGATGAGGAGGGAGATGATATGTTGGCTCCAAGAGATGGTGTTTCTAACGAATTATATCAAGCTCTTGCCGCAGTTACCAAGCATTTCAAGAAAAAGTACTACAAAGCGAGGCCAACTAACAACAATCTCCGCACTTCTTCCACAAGTGCATTTCCCAAGAAGGAACACTATCATTCAAAGAATAATGGTCAAGGTGAATCAAGTGGATCCAAGCATGTGGAAAAGAAAGTTGAAGGTTATGACAAACAAGTTGTTGAGAAAGGGGAAAACTTCTGATAAAAAGTGCTACAACTGTGGTATTCCTGGTCATTTTGCAATTGATTGCAAGCAACCCCGCAAGAGAAACTATGAGTACTACAAGCAAAAGATGCTTTTAGCAAAGCAAGTGGAAGCTGGTCATGCATTACTGGCTGAAGATGACAAATGGCTTTTGCTATCAGATGATGAAGATGAAGATCTCTCTGCAAATGTGTGCTTCATGGCGAGGTTGGCCAAGGACAAAGCTTCTGAGGCTGAAAACACTGATGATGAGTACCCGGATGATGAGGTAAATCTACACTCTACTTTTTCTTTAGTTAAAGATAAAGAGTCGTTTGATTTAGCTTTATCTAACTTGACAACTCATATTACGTCTTTAGCCAACAAAAATAAGAAGTTGAAAAATAGTATTTCATTTTCTAAAAGTAAATTTTCAAAACTCTTTGAAGAACATTCGAAATTACTTTTTGATTATGATACTATTAAACAAGATTTTCAAACCTACAAAGATCAAATGTTGGTTAAAGAGTGTGAGTTGAATGCATCTCCTGATTGTAAGTTATTGCATAAGTGTTATAAACTTGAAAAGACCATTCATGATCTTGAAAAAGCCAATCAAGATCTTGAAATTCAAAAGACCAATGAGTGGTTTCGGGCCAATGCAAGACAAATGGATGTTGATATTCTTAACAAGAAACTTTTAGAATCCAAACCTAACAATATTGAACTTGAAAGAAAGATTTCTGATTTAAATCATACTTGTTTTTTGAAAGGCGTTGAGATTGAAACTCTTCAAAACCAAATAGAGGAATTTAAAAAGAATATACTTTTCTATCAAGAAAGTTATATAAAGTCGAACAAAACCCACTTTTGGATTTTACCGCCTATTTCAACAAGTCAAAGATTGACAGATCGGAACTTCTTCATGGGTTGGGATTTGAGAATATCTCTCCATTACAAAAAGCCAAAGAACAAATCGAACCCTTGTATGATGAAAGATTTCTTCGCCTTGGTATGGTACAACAATTTATTCGTCCACTGGATGACGATTTTGAGACTGATGAAGTTGAGAAATTACCACAAAATGATTTTTTGGTTAACTATGATGTTATTAATGCTTCAAATAACTCGAAAGAATCTTCAATTTTCAAATTGGAAGAAATAGCATCAAATTTTCAAAACCAAGAGTCAGTTGGTAATTCACCTAAACCTACTAAAATGTATGTTCCATCTACCATTTTGGAAAAACAAATAGAAGGTTTGCAACAAACGGTGAAATCTCAACAAAATGAAATTGAAAAACTTAAGTCTCAAAGTTTGAATTCGGAGGATAAATTAGTTGTTGTGGATACTAAGAAAGTTTGTATGGATGCTTCTACTCAAACTGACCTAAGTGCTTTAGTAGACCATTTCACTCAGACTACTTGTGTTTAATCTACTGTTTCCTCCACCCAAACCTTGCCTGATTCTCTTGAGTGTTCATGTCAAAATGCTGCTACTGTTATAGCTGATGATTATGTGCAATCTGATTTATCTCATAACGAACTTGCGCATAGTTTAGTTTTGATATGGTACTACTTTAGGTTTTTCACATGTGAGTCTCTTGAAGAATTAGTTGTTCACCCTAAGCTTAGTGCTAGTATAGGTGTTGATACTTATACTCTAATTTCTTGTGAAACCAAAGATGTGTCAGTTCAAGTTGATTTCATTCCTGAGACTACCCATAGTATAAAGTTGGATACCAAGATTCCTGATTTTTCAAAAATATCTCCGATTGAACATTTCACAAAAGATGATTTTGATAAATTCATGGAGGGAGAATATGCTTTTGATTCTGAAACTGAGAAAAAGATTGAATCTACCAAAATCAAAGTTGAATCAAAAGAGGAATCTCCAAAATTGTTTTCCAAATATCCAACTTCACATTATTCTAAGAAACAAGTCATTCCAAAACTTGTCAAGACTGAACCAAAGACTGTCAAATAACCAAGAATCAATAAGTTAAAAACAAAGTGTCCTACCCCGGAAAAGCATGTTAAAACCAAACAAGTTGAGACCATTCCCAAAATCAAATACAACAAAGTGAAACTTCTGGAAATCAATTCAAATGTTTCTTCGTCTAGCTCTCAATCTAGTTCATTACCTAAAGTATCTAAATCTAGCTCAGTTTTGCTAAAAAGGGATTCTTCAAATGGTGCAACTAGGCATAGGGATAGATATGGCTGGTTTTCTCATGATAAACCTAAGAAACAAGAAGTTTCCGCACCCTCAAAAGAGACTAAAAAGATAAAAGTTCTTCAAAATTCTCGTTCTAATCTTCTTAGTGTCAATCCCACAGGTGGAAAGAGCTTGATTAGTGAGTCTAAATGGGTAGCTAAGTCATTAGTACCTAAGATCACTAAAGTTGAGAAAAAGAAGAAAAGGCAAAGGAGAAAAGCGGGTAGTAAGAAGAAGCTTGTTTCTGATGTTTCAAACAATTTATCTTTTAAGTCATCTTTGAAAACAAATGTTAATGATGCCAAGGCAATGCCTTGTGATGTTGTAAACAATGTTAATTCTCGCTCTTATTTGTATGGTTTGAATGGTGGTAGACATGTTACTTTTGATTCGTGTGTTAATATTCGTTTGTTTGATCCAAATGTGCTTGTTAATAAGTATGTTGATTCGAAAGCATGTTTGTATGCATATCCTAAGTTATATACCATGCCTGTGCTAACTAACCACAAAGGACCCGTCTTCAAGTGGGTACCTAAAGTCGGTTAAATTTCTTTGATTGCAGGAAATAACCATCTGTGTTTGGATACTCGATTCCGGATGTTCAAAACACATGACTGGCAATAAAGCATTGCTCAAGAACTTTATCGAACGATTCATGGGAACTGTTCGGTTTGGTAACAACAATTTCGCTCCTAACTTAGGCTATGGCGACATTGAACGCAATGGAATTGTCATTAAGAAAGTTCACTATGTTGAAGGATTAAGTCATAACTTGTTCAGTGTTGGACAATTCTGTGACAACAATCTTCAAGTTCTTTTTCGACAATCTCTCTGCAAGGTTCAAACTCTAGATGGAGTTGACATTTTGTGTGGCGACCGCGATGATAACCTCTTTACCGTCAATCTTGATGATAACCAACCAACCGATAATATTTGTCTCATTTCAAAGGCTACTTCAAAGAATTCTTGGTTGTGGCATAGAAGACTTTCTCACCTAAATTTTCCTACCATCAATACTTTAGTCAATAAGCATCTTGTTGAAGGCTTGCCAGACTATAAGTATGAAAGTGAGCATGTCTGTCCTTCTTGTGCCGTTGGGAAGATAAAACGAGCTTCTCATAAACCGAAGAAATCTCCAAATTCTTTAGCACCTCTTCATTTGCTTCACATGGATCTTTGTGGACCAACGAAAGTTCAAAGCCGAAATGGGAAGAGATACATTTTGGTTATCGTTGATGATTATTCAAGATACACTTGGGTCAAGTTTCTTGCCTCAAAAGATGAAACAACTCAGATTCTGATAAATTTCATCACTTCAACTCAAGTGAATCTTCAACTTCCAGTCCGATACATTCGTTCGGATAATGGAACTGAATTCAAGAATGCCGTGTTTGATGAATTTTGTAAATCTAAAGGCATTACTCACCAATTCTCTGCGGTTCGTACCCCACAACAAAATGGTGTCATTGAAAGGAGAAATCAAACGCTTGTGGAAGCTGCAAGAACCATGCTAGCTTATTCTAAGTTACCTTCCAACATGTGGGCTGAAGCTGTTGACACTGCTTGTCACACTCAGAATCGGTCCATTGCTAATCAGCGTTTTGAGAAGACTCCTTATGAGGTTGTTAACAAACGGAAACCCAACATCAACTATTTTCATATCTTTGGGTGTGTTTGTTATACTCTGAATGATCGGGAGAATCTTGGAAAGTTCGAGAAGAAAGGTGATGAAGGTTACTTTTTGGTTATTCCAAGACATCAATTGCCTATCGAATCTACAATCGCCGAACAAATACGATTCAAGAAACAATGAATGTTTGGTTTGATGAGATGTCGGGCATGATTTTGAGCAAGAAAGTTTGCTACCAATAAATAATGGTCTAAGTGATTCAAGTACTTCATCAAGGACTTCTACTTTAGCATCCAAATTCAAGAAGTTTCCAGCTCCAACGAGTGATGAGTTAGACATTCTTTTTGAAGAATTCTACAATTCAAAACCGATTCATGATGAGGAACCTCAAGTCATCATTGAACCAATTTCGAACAATGATCCAGTTCCTGACAACCTTCATGAATCATCATCAAGTTCTGCTGAGCAAGTTGCTACTTCTTCAAGTAGTAGTTCTTCATCCTCTTCTAATGATTCTTCTTCTCAATCCTCTCCTGATAATTCTTCGTCAGTGAATGTTCAAGAACAACCTACCCAATTTACCCAGACTACCAATCCGATAAACACTCCAAATGTATATGTCCCTATTGACTTCGATCATCCATCTTACGAGGAAGCTGTTCTACCAAGCTATGATTCCATCTCTCAGCAAAACTCTGGTTTTAATGACGATGATGTTGATGTCAATCAACAAGATCCTCTTCCTCATGATCGCAAATGGTCACGTATGTGAAAAGATCACTGTTGATAACATTATTGGAGATCCACAAGCCGGAGTAACTACTCGTACTTCAGTGAATGAGTGTCTTGTTGCACTTTCTCTTAGCAACATTGAACCCAAAACTGTTTCTGAAGCTCTTCGAGATCCAGAATGGGTCAAAGCTATGCAAGACGAACTCGCTCAGTTTGAGAGACTGAAAGTATGGAGATTAGTTCCTAACCTAAGGAAAAATGAACCTACTGGTACAAAGTGGATTTTCGAGAACAAGAAGGATGAGAATGGAGTGGTAGTAAGGAACAAAGCAAGATTAGTTGCAAAGGGTTATTGCCAACAACTTGGTGTTAATTTCGACGAAACTTTTGCTCCAGTTGCAAGAAGGGAAGCCATTCGGATCTTCTTAGCTTATGCTGCATTCAGAAACTTCACTGTGTTTCAAATGGATGTGAAGACAGCTTTCTTGAATGGTGATCTCAAAGAAGAAGTTTACGTTGAACAACCAGAAGGTTTTGTTGATCCCAAAAGACCAAACCATGTCTACAGGTTAGACAAGGCTCTCTACGGTCTTAAGCAAGCACCCCGAGCATGGTATGATTCCTTATCTACTTTCTTGATTAGAGGTGGCTTTACCAAAGGCACAATTGACCCTACCCTATTCATTCGCAAACAAGGTAAGCATGTTCTTCTTGTCCAAATATATGTTGATGACATTATCTTTGGGTCAACCAGTCAAACATTTTGTCGAAACTTTTCATCTCTAATGGTTAATCATTTTGAAATGAGCATGATTGGGGAAATGAACTACTTTTTGGGTCTTCAAATCAAACAACTGCCAAATGGTATTTTCATATCACAAGGTAAGTATATTCATGACATGTTGAAAAAGTTTGATATGATTACTTGTTCTTCAATTTCAACTCCAATGGCTGCTCGTACAAGTATTAATGCTGATAAAAATGGGAAACCATTTGACCAAAAGAGATATAGAAGTATGATTGGGTCTTTGTTGTATCTTACAGCATCTCGCCCAGATATAATGTTTGCAACATGTATGTGTGCTAGGTATCAAGCTGCTCCAACTGATTTACATTTTCAAGCTGTGAAACGAATATTTCGTTATCTGAAGGGTACACCCAATTTAGGTCTCTGGTATCCAAGGGATACTGGATTCAATTTAACTGCCTATTCAGATGCAGATCATGCAGGTTGTAAGCTTGATCGCAAGAGCACTTCTGGTACTTTACAATTTTTGGGTGATAAAATTGTGAGTTGGTCTTCCAAGAAACAAAATTGTGTGTCACTATCAACAGCTGAAGCTGAATATGTGGCTGCGGCTAGTTGTTGTGCTCAAGTGTTATGGATGAAGACTCAACTTACTGATTATGGTCTGAAATATGATCATATTCCCATCTATTGTGACTCTCAAAGTGTCATTGCTATTGCAGTCAACTCAATAAACCACTCTCGATCAAAGCATATTGATGTGAGATATCATTTTCTCAAAGATCATATTGAGAAAGGTGATATCGAGCTCTACTTTGTGGGAACTGACTATCAGCTTGCAGATTTGTTCATTAAACCACTGGATGAGAAAAGGTTTAACTTTCTTATCTCTAAGCTTGACATGTTAAATCTTGAACCTTAACTTATTTTGTTCTTGATACATTCTTGAAAAACAAAATACAAAATTTTAAAATTCCAAAATCAAATACAACAATATAAAATTTTGAAAAATAACAAAAAGATTTTCTTAAATTTTTTTTCTTTTTTTTCTTTTTCAAAGTGGCTTCCATATGCAATGTATGTAACCCGGGTTTCATAGTTTTATTTATTTCAAAATGGCTTGCATATATTCTGTATGCAACCCGTTCTTTATTGACCTATTTATTTCAAAATGGCTTGCATATATTCTGTATGCAGCCCGTTCTTCATTGAGCCATTTATTTCAAAATGGCTTATGCACACTTTGTGCATAATCCGTTCTTATTTGAAATTATTTATATTTCAAAGTTGGTATAAAATGTGTTATTATACATATAGATTGATATAAGATAACGCGGAATTGAACGTCTTTGTGTACTTCCATGTAGTCTTATATGAATATGTATGTGTAATAGCAATTTTTCATTTGATTGAAATTGCAAACAATTCTCTTCAAGAGTCTTGATTTTGTTGCAAACAACTTCAAATTTTTCAAATGAATTTCATGTTTCAAAAAACTCTCAATTGTTGATATGAGAAGCAAAGGATTGAACGCCTTTGTGTACTCCCGAGTTGTCTCATCTTGAACACTTGATTGAGTTAAATTTTTGCTTAAATGTTTTATTTGCATCCAACTTGTTGATGTAAGATGCAAAGGATTGAACGCCTTTGTGTACTCCCGAGTAGTCTTACTATGAACATTGTTGTTGACGCAAAACTTTGTGTTTCTTAAAATCTTGTTCACTTTTAGACTCTCAAATTTCTTTTTCATGTATATATTAGTTGACTTCACAAAAACCAATTTTTTCTCTACGTTTCTATGAAAAACATTTTTGATCTACCTTTGCATAGATTAAGGGGGATTTTTGTGATTTCAAATTTTTCAACAAAACTTCAAATGTGTTTTCAAATCATTTTCATACACACATTTGATGATTTTCAAATGATTCTCATCAATTGAAGTTCGGTGTTTAGTTTGCACTTGAGAGATTCATTCACTCCATGAACTTCATCATCACCGATAAGTTCTAACCCTGGAGTATTCAATTCTTTCTTTAGATTGTAAGGATATTTTGAGTGATGATGGTCTCGTGCAAATAGGATGGAGGGAGTAAAGTTGAAAAGTGAGAGGTTATGGTGATATGTTGTGAGAAAATGGTTAAAAGAAATGATATCCTTCCCTAAAACTCTCAAATCGCCGGGTACAACACATTTCTATCGAATGTCATTTGTTGATATCTTGATAAAGACTTCATGAACCCAGTGAAGCGATGCACATCTTTACTTAACCACTCAAGTGTTTCTTAACAAATGCTTGTTTCATTTTTCACGGAGATTTTTCACATCTCTATTGACTCTTCATTTGGAAGATGTTGATATTGAAAAAGGGAGACATTCTGCTTCAGTCCCTGACTTCATTTGATCACGTTGTGTCTAGAGCTATCTTGCTTGATCATTATTTTGATCCTTATTCATTTTTCTTAAGACACATTTGAGTCATATCTTTGTGATATTATTGCATATCTATGTGATATAGCCGGAACATTTGTAGTGATATCTTAATTGATATTCCACAATGATCAAATGAAAATCCTACCAATGCTAACATATTTTCCAACATTGAACGTAGGTCTCATAATTGCATTTCTGTAATTTTTGAGTAAACGAGAAGTCTAACAGTGACCTCGGTTCTTACTTAAAAGTCTTTAAGGATAATAGATTGTGGTTATCGAACGCCATAGGTGACACTGACCATGATTTCTATTCTTTGAAGCAATCTCGTAGTTGAAAAGCTACAAGACCGAACTATGTTAGAAAATTGCTTTGTGCATAATTCAATGATACATAGGAAATCCGAAAAATGTCATACATTTCTTTCGGTCATTTCATTAATCCTTTTGATTTTTGAACATGTTAACGGATCATCCTTATCCGGTCTTTCATTTCTTATCTCACAAACACAAAAACCACCATGCAAGAGGTTTCTTTTCGCATTTTATCAATCAATGTTTGCATAATGACATTGGTTCCCAACTTTGTCATTATGAGGGGGAGAAAAAGATTATGATTGATTGAGAAAGAAAAAGATTATTTGATGGAGTAAAGGTGGAATGAAATGAAATGTAATTGTGATTGAAAAAGAAGTGAATTTTGCCGCCGAAATATGTTCTCTTGAAAGTTTTTTTAAGGATGAGATCGAAAATAAGGATATTGTTCAAAGATGCTCCAAAATGCTTACACTCATGAATTGAGGGGGAGCATGATTAATTCAAAGTTTTGTTCAAAAGTTTACTTTCCAAAGTGTTTAAGTCAAAATGACAAAAATCAAAGCTACAAAAGTTGAAAGATTGATTGGAAGATTCAAGACAAAGAAGTAAAACTTCGAAAGAGTCTTCATCAACACATTTCATTCAAGATCTTCAATTAAGAAGCTTCAATGCATATATCAAGGGGGAGAGTTTAAGTTTTTGATACTTCATTCCAAGGAAACAAATTTTCATTCAAGAATCGAAGATTGAAGAACCAAAGCCAAATTTATACCTTCCGCACTTCAAAAGACAACTCTGATTCATGGTTCAACAATTTTCAAAGATTCTAGACTCATTCATTTTATTCTCTGTTCAAACAGAACATTGAGAATTTCATCATATTTTAACTACAAGAAGTCCAAAACCAAGATTGATTCAAGTTCTCTAGAGACAATGAGAAAGCTTTGAAGACTTGTTTCATCACACCAATTGTCTTCACCATCGGGCTCATCAACTTAATTCCTACAAGACAAAATAACACGTACTTCATTCATTACAATATATCACTAAGGGGAGAATGTTAGAAATCCAAAAATAGTGATAAATTGTAATTTAAGTTAGTGGACGTTGTTGATGTTAAGACATGGTGAAATGATTTCTAAGGATGAGGGACTAGGAGTGTCAATTAGCTTAATTGTAGATTTAGACTATAAATACCCTCAACTCCTTAGAAATCATAAGCCTTTGATCCATTTTACACATACAACATATACAGATCGTCTCCTTTCTTTCTCTCTCTAGAAAATCACACACACTAAACACACCAAGAACACACACACTTGAACCGCAATTGTTGAGATCGAATCAATAGCAGAAATCGTGTTATTACATCACCAATTACTTGATAAGCAGGATGACTAGACGTCCATTTAAGTGCTGGAACACTTGATGAACCGAGTAGAGGGGCAACGGAAGATTGGAGAATTGGATTAGCAGGAGAATTAAAGGAAGAGAGATCTATAGTTAGAGTTGGTTCAATAGGACTTTAATCAGTGGAGCCATTTGACTGGTTCGAGTCATCTGTTGTGTTGGGGTCATCAACAGACTCTAAATCTTTAGCATTAGCTGAAGCATCATGAAACTCTTCTTCAGTAGAGACATCAATTTGCACAACATCAGCCAGAGATCTAGGTTTGGCTGATGCAGCATGGATTGATCTCAAAATAGGCTCAACTGGCTCAATCGAGTAGATATGAGCAGCAACTTGCTCAAGTTCATCTTCAGCTGAGCTTTCCCCTGTAGGTTGCTGATTGACAGAAGGTAGCGAGCAAGAGGCATCAACAAATGAGTCAGTATCCTCGATAGGAGGGTCAGTGAGCTCATTGAATATAACTTCAGTAGATGAGGATTGGATATTTTTAAGAGCTGGTGAGCTTTCATCAAAAGTGACATGAATGGACTCATCTACTTTTTGAAGACGAGTATTAAATACTCTGAAAGCTTTGCTGATAGCAAAATATCCAACAAAATAACCATCATCAGCTTTAGGATCAAATTTGCCAAGATGATCCTTATTATTAAGAATGAAGACATGACAACCAAATACATGGAAGTATTTGATTTGAGGTTTCTTGCCTCTCAAAATTTCATATGCTGTCTTATCATGTCTTTTGACAATGAGACAACGATTTTGAGTATAGCAAGCAGTGCTGACAGCTTCTGCCCAAAACCTGCTGGGCAGAGAGGACTCGCTGAGCATGGTACGTGCTGCCTCAATGAGATTTCTGTTTCTCCTTTCAGCAACACCATTTTGCTCAGGGGTGCTAGTAGAAGAGAAGTTTTGTGAGATCCCTTGATCAGCACAAAAGATTCAAGAGTGTGGTTTCTAAACTCAGTGCCATGGTCACTTCTGAGTTCTTTAACCGTTATGTTGTTGAGATTTTCCATTTTCTTGATAATTTTTATAATTTCATCAGCAGTATCACTCTTGGAATGAAGAAAGATAGTCCAAGTATATCGTGAATATTCATCCACGATAACTAAAGTGTATTTGCTACCCTTTAGACTTTGGACATTTACTGGACCAAAGAGGTCCATGTGAAGAAGATGAAAACAGCCCTTAACAAAGTTGGCTTGTTTTGTTTTGAAGGTAGCTCTATGGCTTTTACCTTTTTCACAAGCACCACAGAGTCTATCTTTTTCAAAAGAGAGAGGAGGAAGGCCACGGCCACGATCAAGGTTCTTTTTGGCCAGTGAGTTAATGGTTTTGAAATTCACATGCGACATACAATATCTTCCAAACTGTTAGGGTCCCTTAATTTAACGGGCCTTTAGCAATTTAGTTCAGATGCTGACTTTGCAAAGAAACAAGTCTCACTATCAGTTTTGATGGGAGTGAAGTCTACAAGATATACATCTCTCTTTCTTGGTGCTACCAAGACGACTTCCTTGTTAACATTTACAACAGTGCCTTGATGCTTATCAAGAATCACTTTGTAGTCAGCATCACAAAGTTGACTAATGCTTATGAGATTATGTTTTAATCCATTTACATAAGCAACCTTGGAAAATTTGATAAGACCATTAGAAAGAAGACCATACCCTTCAGTTTGTCCAGTGGAGTTATCACCGAACACTACAGTAGGACCAGGTGCCTATGTATAGTTATCCAGTGGGGACTTAAAGCCAGTCATGTATTTTGAACAACCGATGTCCAAATACCACACTCCTTTTCCCAGCGAGCCCTGCATGGATATAATAGAAGGATTTAGGCTTCACTTTGGAACTCATCAATGACCCTGTCAGCAGGGTTAGGGGTAGGTTCATTAGAGGTAGTTGTTGGCTTTGTTGAGAGAGCATCCTCAAGAGTGGGAAAGTAACCCACATTGACATTTCCAAAGGTGGGATAATTTTCTTCAAACGGCATGATGTTAGTCTCATTGCTTTGAAGATATACATAGCTGCTGACTACGTCAGGAGCACTGTATTCAATCAGCATAGCTGGATGTCCCCATGCATCGAAATGACCCTTTGGGAATGAGGAATTTGAATGTGCTGAGAAGAGATATACTCAGCAACATTTTGTTCAGTGACCGAAGAGGGATCATTGGATCTAGGTTCAGAAGGATTTTCACTGACCCTAGCTGAAGAGGAAGATGTTTCAGCAGACATAGAGGAATTTGGTTGTATAACAACCTCTGGAGCAATTCCTTGAGCTTACACTTTCACATTCAGAGGCAACATGTCCTTTGCTGCTACATAGATAACACTTTTTATCAGAGGGAGTGCCTTTTTGGTTCAGAATGAGAAAGTCTCTCAGCTGAGATGATAGATCATTGACTCGCTGAGTAAGCTCATTGATTTGAGGATTAGAGGAAGAAGCCTTGCCTTTTTGCTTAGACTTAGATTTGTTCCTTTGTTTAAGTATAGGTGGAGGCATCTAAGGAACAGGACCAAGAATGGATTGACCATTGTGATCATAAGGATTTTGTGATCCTTGAATGGTTGTCCATGTTTGTCTTCCAGCAGGGTAGGAAGAAGAGGAGGGACCCTGCTGAGATTGAGGCATTCTTCTAGGAGTACTTGACCTAAATTGATGATTGGGAGTTGCTGACCTCATTTGCCTATGAGGCAGATACTCTCTGCTTGACATAGAGGATTGAGAATGCTGATAAGGCAATTGTCCTCTCTGTGGGGTAGTGGGTCTCACTTGCTTATGTGGCAAGTGTCCTCGCTGAGGAGTAGTAGACCTGTTTTGAGAAGGGAACCTTCCTCTTTGAGTGTTACACCTAGGAGTAGACCTAGCTGACACTAACAAGTTTTGAGGAGGGATTGGATGATTAGATAGACCATCAGCAGGTACATTCCTTGAGGGAAGTACTTGCTGAAATCTATCATCAGCGAACCTGACACGTCTTTTGATAAGACGGTCATGCTGGTCATCTTTATGACTAACATGAGCAGGCTTTTGTTGAGATGAAGTTGAGGGATCACATGAAGGTTGCTGACTGACTGAATTCACTCTCAAAGGAGTGTTGTAGTCATAAGACACAGCAACCGTGCTTCTCTTAAAGAGTTCGGCAGATTTGTTGGGAAGCTGCTGAGGAGCAATGGGTTTATACCCATTACTTGAGATATCCCCTTTAAACGTTCTTGGAGGAGAGTATTGGATTCTACCTTCATGTGGCATCATTCCAACAATAGGGAGATGAGAAAACATGTTATTGGTGCTAGTTGAAGAATTAGCACCTTTTACCTTAGTAGGGGTAGAGGATTCACTGGTGGAGGAAGGAGGGGTAGCACCAGCATTCAATTCAGAGTGGTAGTCACTTTGTCCTTTGACAAAGTACCACTTTTTCATCTCCTCAGGAGGGATAGAATAGGAAGGAGGAATAGAAATTTCAGGTTTAACATCATCATGAAACATGTCAGCGAGTGAAGCAACAGCATCAAAGTTGCCACCAATCACTGCTTGAACCTGAGTAAGGACTTGTTCACTTAGACATTGATGATGAAACCTAGAAGCTTTTGACCAAGAGGTCACAATCTTCTTCAGATTAGAAACTTCAGCCTTGAGTTTTCATTTTCAAGTTGAAGTTTTTGAGTCATTAACTCATGAGATTGAAGTTCTACATGAACATTTTTCAATTTCAAGAGTTTTTCATTTTTATCACTTAACTCATTACCAGCAGAGTTAAGTTTAGATTGAAGTTCAGTACGTAAAGTTTCTACATCCTGGAGATCACATGATAAAGACTCAATAATTTTGGTCTTATCATCTTCTGAAGAGGAGAGAAGAGAATGTACCTTTTTGACAGTGACATTTACCCACTGACTTGAGGAGACTTGATCTTTAGTCAGTGCCTCACCATCAGCGAGTGCCATCAGGCACATAGTGTCCACATAATCTTCATCATCTGACTCATCGGAGTTAGCCCAATCATGTTCTTCAGCAACCAGCCCTTTGGCTGGTGCTCTGGCCTCCTCAGCTTCAGCCATCTTAGCCTTTAGCTGATAGTACTTGTTCCTATATTTATCAGCAGACTTAGAAGGGTTAGATTTAGGAGCACCAGGGGTGGGAATGGAGACCCTGCACTCTTTTTGGTAATGGCCTTTTCTGCCACACCTCCAACATTCTTCTTGTGATTTGTCAACAAGAGGCTTGTAAAGAGCAACCAACTTACGGTTCCATTTTCTGGAATATTTCTTTCCAGCAAGAAGAGCAAATTCCATGAAGTCACTAAACATCTCTTGTTTTTTGTCAGCATTAAGCTCGTCAACAAGAGTTTGAATAGGATCATGGAGATTTGAGGTGTTGGCACCATCATAGAGATTGATGGGGTCAGCAGAGATAAGAGCAAGAGGGTCAGAAATAGGGTAAGAAGTGCTGGCAGAGGAACAAGAGCCAGCATGTCTTCGAGATTCAGTAGAGGCTCTAATATTTTGAACCAAGGCCTTCTCTTCAAATTGAAGAGTGCCAAACAGTTCCTCAAGGTCGAAATTTTGGATCTGCTTGGTGGTACGAAGGATTTGTCTCAAGTTTTGCCACTTAAGAGGAAGAGAATCGATGAATTTGTGGCATACTTCAAAGTTATCATGAGTAATGCCAACATTAGTCATGTCATTGAGCAACCCTTTGAAACGGGTATAAGTGCTCTCGAGACTTTCATCAGGAAGAGAAAAGAAAATTTTATAGGCCCGCTTAAGGTCTATTTTCTTAGTCTTTATGAGGTCAGCAAATCCTTCATAGATGCTGAACAGTCTATCCCATACTTCCTTGGAAGGGGGATATTTGATGACGAGCTACATCACCTCAGTAGGAAGGATGGTGATGATCATGTTTTTAAGCCGAGAGTCAAGATTGACTAGCTTACGCTCCTCATCAATCCATTGGACTTCTGGCTTTACCAGGCCAGTCACAATTTCAGGAGCATCAGGTGTAGCACCTGAAGTCCTTTGGACATAAGTGGGTATAAAGGGACCTTCAGTGAGAATGGTCATTAAATAGGGTTCCACACCCACAATGTGAAGAAGCATCCTTTCCTTCCACGACCTAAAATCTTTGGGCTCAAATTTAGGAGGGATGGATACGTAACCAAAGTCACGTTGATTCACAAGGGTTGGAACAGAAGTCATGTTCTTGTTTTGAAGAAAAAAAATTTTTCAAGAAAAGATAAGAACAGAATTAAATGTAAACACAAGAAGGCAAACAGATCTAGTTCCAATGATTTAGGAACGGTGGCTCTGAACTTGACAGTCCACGAATGTACAACTTATGTTATAATTTAGCTAGACAAGAGAATAACTAAGAAGGAATCAACAAGAACGATGACAAGTTCAGATGTAATAAATCTATGCAAGTATAATCATATGTATCATTAATTAATCGATGAATACATGGTCGATATTACAAACTTGACTTACAAGAATACAAATGAACAAAGTAATTGCTAAGTCTAGACACACTAAAAACTTATACAATTACAAGTGACACACACTTTTAAGGTGACAATACAACTTATGTTATAATTTAGCTAGACAAGAGAATAACTAAGAAGGAATCAACAAGAACGATGACAAGTTCAGATGTAATAAATCTATGCAAGTATAATCATATGTATCATTAATTAATCGATGAATACATGGTCGATATTACAAACTTGACTTACAAGAATACAAATGAACAAAGTAATTGCTAAGTCTAGACACACTAAAAACTTATACAATTACAAGTGACACACACTTTTAAGGTGACAAACACACTTGATAAAATGCGGCTATGTTGCCTTTTATAGAGGAGAAATTAGGCCAACACAGCCTTCATTTGATGGTGATAGATGGTGGTTGTCGACGTCCCATTGGCTCCTTGTACTTCTATGCAAGAGCCCTTATCTTCTTTACCAAAACGGGTATGAGAGAGAAAACCCTTGTTTTGGTCCCAACTTGTATCCTTGCCATGTAAGGTATTTTACA
Organism: Erigeron canadensis; assembly: GCF_010389155.1. Taxonomy (NCBI): domain Eukaryota; kingdom Viridiplantae; phylum Streptophyta; class Magnoliopsida; order Asterales; family Asteraceae; genus Erigeron; species Erigeron canadensis. The sequence goes on from NC_057768.1 coordinate 21,953,173, forward strand.
ATTGGAAGAACCACTATGTGTCTCTTGTCTTCATCTGGTTTGAAATCTTCCCGCCTTAACCAACAATTTGGGCAGCATCCAACCCGCTGAAGAGTCATTGGACTCGATGAACACTCACTGACGACACACATCTGCGAGCAAGTCTTGTAAGTGAATCCAAAACTCAATAAAAACTATTCCTTTAAAATTTCGTAATCAGTTTTCCTTCACATGTTTCATCTTGAATACTCCATTCCTACACACACTCCCATTATTTGCATCCCATAAAAGAAAAATCTTTCATTCTCTCGCTGAAAACACTATTGAGTCTCGGCAAACATATTATTTAGTTCTTTTTCTTTTATTGGTGAATTTCGTTTTAGACTTCATATTGAAAGCAAGAGTTCTAACAAATTATTTAGTAATTTAATCTTTCTTTTTGATATTTTTTGTACCTTATTTAAACAAGATGAAAAACTGCTAATAATACATAATACTAAAATTTCAACTCATACATAGCAAAATCACAAGCCGACGAGATTGGGTAGAGTTACGTTGTTGTTCTTGAAACATATCAACACAAAAAGAAGGTTAATATATATAGATATATATATATCTATACTATATTATAAAGCAGATTTCTTTGAAATTTTTAACATTAAACTGAAATTATCAATATTGATTTTAAGTACTTCCTCAAAATGTCCTCCTATCTATTCTACATTTACCTAAAATAACATCCTATCTCTCAAAATCTTTTACTCTTCTAATTCATTCAAAATCTTTTATCTCAAAAACCGTACATCGATAAATTATAAAAATTATATGGATGTTCTTAAAATTTCATGCTCTTTCATTAGAGTGGTCATTCGATATACTTTCGACGAATTTTTAAATCCGAGAACGGAACTCGTACGGCTAAGGGCGGACCGTTGCCTCCATTACATCACCACCCCGCTATCACCTCTATCATCGCCGCAACGCGCGGATACATATATATATATATATATATCAACACCTTTAATTAAGGCTTTAACCCAAAATACCTAAATTCAACATTACCAAATTAGTCACAGCACATACTTGGAAATGTTAAATTTTGTGAACTTAGATATGGAAATATTTATGAAAATTAAGGTACATGTTTCAGTATTACGATAACAGCCATAAAAAAAAAGTGAAAAAAACGTTATTGTTGTGGTTAAGGGTTGACGAAGTCAAAGTGACAACCACTTTTTATGCGTGAAATAGATAATGTCGACAAACAATTAAATTTTGGGCGATGGTGGAAGTAGATCGTTGCTGGTGAAAGAGGGATAGCAGGATAAAAGCGTGATTGATTTACTACTGAAAAATATTTCAGGGATAAAATTTAATCCATGTAATCCTTTCTAAAGGTATGATAATAATTTTAAAAATAACACGTACGTTCTTGTTATTAATTATAGTCCTTTTTAAATGTCCGTATCATATCTTTTTAAATGTCCGTATGATTATGATATTGCATGCATTTATACATATAAATACTAAATGTTAGCAGAGAACACTTTGTCAGGTTCTTTGCATCGTTCGAAATCTTTTAGCACATCAATTCCATCCTCATATTGTGCAGGATAATTTTGCTCCGAGGCAAAGACGATATATATCTAACAAAAATAACAGCCAACTTGCGAGATAAATCATCATACATCTTCACGTCGGGGCATGGAGGGTAAATAATCCACCATCGTGAAAGAATACAATGAGCGGGAGATTTCGACTATGTGATAGTATATATGAAGGGACTACGCCCACGTCGTAAAAGAAAATTTTCCTTAGAGAGAAATTATGAATGCAAATGTAGGTTGACTTACCATTTAACATATATTCGTCTCATATTTATAATATCAACATTTTAATTAGCTGTTAATCTCTATATATACATACGAGGGTTGGTGTCCGCACGTTGCGGCAGTTAAACGGCGATGATAATACAAAACAGTGGGGAATAATTGATATGAGTGTGTGTAAATAGGAAGGAGAGAAAGAAGTTATTGTATTGTGAAACAAGTATTAAAGTAAAACAAATAAGACAAGATCTTAACCATTAGATCATGGTTAAATTGATGCATGAAGATTCACGAAACAATTGATACACGATGACTTTCATGATCCACAATGATTTTTAGTGAAAAGAAATATATTGTTTTATTTGTTTTACTTTAATATTTGTTTTATTTTACCTAAAACCTATATATATATATATATATAGCTTTCCAGTGAGAACAGGTTGAAAATGAGAACGATGAGAATAGTTTCCAGCCATTGGATGAAAAAAAATGAAAGGCTAAAATGATTGAGGGTATTTTTGAAATATTTAATGAAATTAATGGTGAATATGTCTTTTTACATATATTTTAAAGTACATAAAAGTAATTGAAAAAAAAAACCGAAAATATGCATACAAAATAACACCACGTTCACATGACAGTTTTTCAATTGGAAGTTACATCACGTACATAGTTATATTGCAACCTTTCTATATAGGAATTGAAATTCATGTTAAAAATGCATCCTCCCTGGAGTTCTGCATCCAAATTTTTTTAATATATGAACAACAGTATATTTCCAATGTTATAAAAAAGGCATAAAAGAATAAACCAGTGTACACGTGTTTGATTAGTTCATAATATAACGAATGTAAATATATATTGTGCATCCTATCATTAACGTATTGTGCATCCTAATTTCTAAAAAAAAATACTATAGTTAAATTGGTTGTTCATTAAATTAAGATATTGTGCATCCCATTATATTAAAGGCATCGTGCATCCTATTTATTATCAAAAATAGTTCCAGTATATTAAGGTATTATGCATATATTAAGGTATTATGCATCCATCGACAATGATGCATAAAACAACTGCAACAATTAATTAACAAAGGAAAATGATGTTGAGTAGTTTTAGATGAAAATCAATTAACAGTGTGATGTAAATTTAGAAGAAATGGAAACTGAATAATTTAATATGATAATGGAATAACGGTATGTATAACCATGTAATAAAAAATGTAAATTAAAAGTTGCAATTTTAAATGTTTGAAAAAACTTAAATTAATTGTATTTTACAATTGTCTTAATTACCTTTTTAATGTTTGCTGATTTGGAATTTTCCGTTCTTACATGTCTTTATTTTTATAGTGTTCTCATTGGATGGTCTCCCTATATATATATATATATTAGATTATTGACCCGCATAATATACGAAAAACGCATTAAAAAATATATATTAAAAGTTATGATGGATGTGTAAACATATAGTTTACCATTGATTTTATTGTATAAAGTTGTTAATAAATATAGTTTATTAATCTACAAATAAACCAAAACAAAAAAGAAAAAGCAGTCAGGAACAGTTTTCTTCGAACTATTTTATGGATTGATAAAATTTTTAATCCATAAAACCACTAAAGCAAGAGATCTTTGTAGTTTTGTTGTCAATTGTAAGCATTCTTGTTCCAAATTCAACACCAATGGTCAAATCACGAACCGGTTGAAAACTCTTGTCTATGAACTGCAAGAGAAGGCAGGATTTTCCAACACCTGCATAAGAAAATCACCTTTGATTAATGACGACACTAACAATGTTGTATTTTTCTGAAAGAAATTAGAGGTTAACAAAACAACTTGTGCTTAAATGGTACGGAGTATTTAATAAACGGGAATTTATCATATTTCAGGGGGTGTTTGGGCTATAGCTTTTTATTTTTTGTTTATGCTTAAAGTCTTAAACTACATAGCCTTATATTCTTTTGTGTGTATGAGCTAATGTTGTATATGAAGCTTTTGAAGGAAATTCCTTCAATATTTAAATAGAAGCTTAAAAAGCATCATAAGGATAGCTTCTTCAAAGTAGCTTATACAAGCTTTAAAATAAGCAAAAAAGCTCATCAAAACACCTAAATTAGCTTATGTAAAACACAAATAACCATAAAAGCTATAAGCAACTAAAAAAATGCTAAAACAAACATCGCCTCAAAGGCGCATTAACCAATCCAGTTTTGATGTAAACTGTACTTGCATTTCAATTCTCGTACTATCTTATATTGATATGAGTATTTATTTGAATGTCCAGATTAATTATATAAATTGTAAAGGCATTCCCACCTTGAAAAAGTTGAGTGGTAGCAAATGCATAGCATAGTCAATTAATACCCACGTTGAGAAAGTTGAGTGATAACAAACATACATACATTATTGGGCAAGAATTGGAAGAAGTTCAAACATATCAAAGAGTTGGAAACCAAGGAGAACATACCAAGATCCATCTCGTCAGCGAGTATCACATGTGTTTTTTTTTTTACTAAGAAAAATGCAAGAAATTCAATCCTTCAAGCTGATATGGCCAGATGGGTACTCACCTACGTATACACCAAAACACTCGAGCAACTTAAAATACTATTCGATACTGTAACAAAATACGCATAATCAAAATAAATTTTGAATTGCGTAATCAAAATAAACTAAGAAGAAATTAAAGACTTTTTTTCGAACAAACTGAAATTCTTCGGACTTCTTTTGGGGTCATTTAAATCATAAATGTTGCTTTTATGCTTCCTTAGTTTGCGATATTTAGACTGAAGTCTTTTAAAATTCTCATTTTTAGCTCTATATTTCCTCTATGTTGTCTTATTCTTGCAGTACGTGTTATCCATTTTTGCAGAAGAAAAATAGATATTTTGAAACGATAATCTATGTAATATGGTTTAAAAAGTTGGTCTCTAATAATGACCATGTGCAGCGGTAGCGACAATCGGTATAACAGCGATAACATGTACGGGCAGTGACATTGTAGGCGTTTTTAGAACCGACTTTGTAGTTACAATGAACACCGATGAGCAGAAGTTAAGTAGAGGTTTGGGATGAGTGGAAATGAACACACAAAAGGTTTTTGGGGAAAGATTTATGGTGTATGTATATATAGTTGTTGTGATTATATTTAAGACATTAAAATTAAAACTTTTTAGTTAAAGTAACTATTTATGGTCAAACTGTAGAAATTTATTTTACCAATTACACAACGTTACCCAATTTGTAACAGAAACTAATTATGCAAAAAATTAGATAAAAGTATACCTCTAATCTATCTAGCTCGTGCGAGCTTGTAAAGGCCTTTAGGGTCTCTGCTAATTACACACTTCAAAAGGTATGTTCATGAAAACCTGCAAGAATTACAATATCATTATATTCATCTTCTTTTCAACAAAGACACACACCTGTTCACAAATAAACACAGAGAAGGAAGCATTGCCTCTATAAACTTTGCATCTGTGAACATTGCCCGGCATGTAGCTTTGCTACCTTTCCCAGGCTACCGTTTTCAACACCAAAGCTTCCACCATTCCTGTTACAAAATGATGCATTAATATGCTCTACATGATGGATAAATATAACCTAGATATGCAAGCTCGGATCCATTCCGTAAATGGGTTGTACCAGCACATCAAATAAACGGGAAAAAAACGATTGCATAATGTACTTAAGAACATCAAATAATAAGTTTAGGGGGGAAAATGCGAGATTTAATAAGCACGATGTTAAGTATGTATTCATTAAACGGCATACCGAATAGGGTTGACCCGTGATTTGCTTGAGACATTAAGTCATTCTTATTTGGGCATGGCTAATTAAGTTCTTGATGGCACGTAGTTCTTTGTAATCTCTCTTCAATCACCCTTTCTGACCTTTTTTAGACCAATGAGAAACGATCTATGTTCATTGGATGGTTGAGAACTGTAGGCGATGTTGTCGCAAAACTTGCATTTCTTAGCCGTAATTATGCATATCAGTTAAACCCGTTCCTAGATTACCAACAATAAAAAACAAAAGGAACAAATTTTAATTGAACTGGATAGTAAAATATATAAGAAACAAACCTGATATCATCTATTGCTCATGTTCACTGAAGAATCCATACTCCAATGTCGTTAGACTTCAGAAGAAAATACATACAAACCATGTGATCAAGCGATAACTGCAGCAAAAAAGGAAAGAAAAAGAAAAAGAGAGAAGGATTAAGATTTAAATAACTAAATCTATCACTTAGGCAATATATCAAACACCTTGCGAGCATAATTTTATAAGCAACCAAAACTGATGATATGATACAAATGCAACCATAGAATCGTCTCTATTTATATAGAGACATCATGTGTAACGACGGTTAAGGCTATTTTTCACTTTTGGGCCGGAGGTCCCTTCCACTCCGGTGGATTGGAAGCAGCCTCTCTACCTTTGAGTAGGGGTAAGGTCTATCTACATCATACCTCCCCATAGCCCGGCTTATGTCGGGATTGGGTACCTTGTTGTTGTTGTTGTTGTTGTTGTATTATGTGTAACGACGGCTTGTTCTTCACTTGTCAAATTTAGAGATGTTTGGGCTATCACACCATATGATTGTCTGCCCCTGATAAACCCTTCAATTAGTATTTAATTTCACCGGTTAACAAACCAAATTCAAGACATAAAAGCATGAACTGAACACACTGTATTGCATTTATAATGATGAATATATGAAAGGGAAGAAAAAATAAATTTTGGAAGTAATTTCTTTCTTTCATTCGGTAATTAGCTAACATTACAATAGATCTAAATAAGGAAGTTGAGGTTAGCAATTGATCCTAAGGTTTAATTTAACAGTTAAGGGCTTGGGACTGGAGCTTGACGTTGGGGCTAGGGGCTGGGGCTTTTTTTCCAACTCTCTTCCTACGAACTTTTATTTTAAAGACCTTTTGAGGGTTTTAGAAGTTTTTTGGGGTTGGGGCTTTTGATTTCTTATGTATTGTCAAACAGGCTTATAGTTTTCAAATAGGCTTATTTTTAAAAGCTAAGGGCTTTTAAGTTAAAGATATCATAGCCCTTAATGGAAGATGGGAGATGGGAGATACCGTCTACTTTGAATTCTTAGATTATATAGACGGATGGAGACTCCCTAAACAATTTGAGGGGTCAAGTTAAAGATATCATAGCCTTTGATTTATTATCAAGGGCTAAGATTCAAAGATAAATATTGAATCTTGGCTCTTAATTTTAATCAAAAGGTCAAGAATTTCCTAACTTGACTCAAGTTATGGGCTTAACTTGAGGGAATCCCACTCCTATATAGACTTGGTATGATTATCATATATGTTAACTTTGATTAAAAAATAAAATAAAATTTGGAACGGACAAAACAATTAATATAAGGAAATCTGAATTTATCTTATGCCATGGCGCGGTGGATATCCCTGTTTTGCAATGAAGTTTGGGCCTTGGGAGACTAAGGTTCGAATCCGAGCAAGCAAAGTTTTTCTCCAATTTAGCGTCTCTGTAGCGGCTAAATTGGTGTGATTTTCCCTCCCATGTGGTTATCGCTAGTGACTGTCTGCCCAATTAAATGTAACGACTAGCCATCCTGTGACATGAACGTTTAAAAAAATATATATATTTAGTGTGATAATTATTTTTAAAAACAACCTATAAATATATATTATCTACTAGAGTGGTGCCGTAACGGTTTAGACACCGTAACGGTTTATAGCATTCAGTTTACTTTCATGAGATGCGTCAATACAGGATCTAACCGTATATATCATTTCAGAAATAAGTCGCGTATTAGGTGCAAAAAAAATAATGAAGTGCAAACACAAATCATGAAAAATAACCACTTACAATTGTAGGGGAGGAGACCAAGACAATTAAAAAATAAATAGTCAAAGATTAAAAAATAATACGAATATACAAAGGACATAATTGGTTCGTAATTTCGTGAATTATAAAAAGGTAATTGTTGTTTAAACATTTTGTAATATAATCTATGACAATTAAGATGTTTTTACTTATCCGTAACAATACCTTTAACAATAAATTTAGAGTTAATGGGGATTTTATAACAATAGGGGTTTTAGGTAATTGTGGGGTTTTTTTTATTAAAGATAATTTCAGAATTTCAAGGATAAGATAATTTAAAGGTAGAGAGTTAAATAGGGAAAAGATAGTTTGTTTTTATAGGTAGTATAGATTTGGTCCTTTAACGGTTAGAAACGGCAAAACCAAACCAAAATAAAAACAATTGGCCGGTTTGTTTTCTTTATGCCGTCAAAGACGAAAAGACAAAAAGCCACTGTTTTGGTTTGTTTTCTTTCCAGCCGCATAAAAGATCAAAACAATAGAGACATTCTATATATAGTATCAGTTGCTATCCACAAATTTGGTATAAAAATATACATTTTTGATCTGTTGTACTAATTATTAATTTGGTATTGTATAATCAATTGATTTTTTAATTTTCTCTTGACTATCCATGTAAGACCATGTTCATATTGATTGTCTTGACTTTCGAGGGTTTACAAAATCCTAATTGCATTTCTCACACATTCATGTCTTGACTTTGACATTTTCCTTGTATCAAACCAAAATTTTCTTTGAATAACTTGAGGGCATACTGAACACTCATGACTTGTTAAAGCACACTAAGTTTCTATAGGTGCCCAAAGTACCGGGTTTTGTTACGGAAACCGAGTGAAAATGATGAAAAGTTGATGTTTTTTTTTTTTTTTTTCCAAAATCAAATTTGATGAGATGTGAAAAGAAAATATGGTGATTAGTTAGAGAGAGAATGAAAGTGAAAGTGAAGAGAGAAGTTGGATAGAAAGTGTCAATTATGAAATGTGTGTTTTTAGCTTACAAAAATGAGAAGAAAATAATAGTGGGATGAAACCTTTTAATTTGGGGTTGAGATCCTCTAAAGTTATTATTAACTTTATAAGTAAAGTTGATGACTTTGATCTATGGATTAAAATCAAAGATCAAGATTCAAATATCAACTTTGAATCTTAACATTTGATTTTAATCCAAAGGTCAAGATTCTCTCAACTTCACCTATGAAGTTAGTAATAACTTTAAAAGATCTTAATCCTTTAGTTTATGTCAACCCCATACTTTCATAAATTTACACTTTTGGTCCTTTTGATACCGATATGAACCATTTTAACATTTTAAAATCTACTTGACCAAGGAAAAAAAAAGATTCATGTGAGGAGAAATTTTAGATGATAACTTTGATAATTGATATGTTCATATGCGTACACATTCGTTCATATATAAATAGATCAAGTTAAACCTAATATTATTTATGTTCAGATGTGAATGATTTTTCCGTTAACTTTACTATATACTTATAAAAATTAACTGATTTTAAAAACTATCTCAAATAAGGTATTTTGAAAAACCAAATTAGCGTGTGTTTACATAAATAGAGGAACTATTAAGAAGATATTACTATTGAAAAACTGACTGAAATTCATCGGAAATTGGTAGGAAATGGTCCGTCGGAAACAACTACTGACCAAATTTTTCGACGAATATTTTGTTTTCCGATGAGTTGTTTCATCAGAAATCCCCTACGTTACATTTAAAATAACTAACAATATGTCCAAAAATAGCAATTTAATTATAGATGTGTATTTCCGACGAAAAGTATGTCACTAATTCATCAGAAATGTTATATTTCCGATGACTTTCTACCAAACACTTTTGTCGGATATTCGTCGGTAATGTATCCTAGCTTCTGATAAATTTCCGACGAATCTAATGGTTTTTACCGATAAATTTTCAACGAAATTAATGGGTTTTAATATTTTTTTAGAAAAAAAGGTTAATAACTTTGAGATAAATTCGTTGGAAACCACCTGGAGGTATGATATAGATTTATAAAAGTAATACTTGTAGATAATACAAAGCAATATAAATAATCTACCACTGGTCGTAATATATTTCGAATATAAAAGTCAAAACATACAAAGTAAGTGTCATGCATCTAACGTATTAGAAGCATAAAAACATTCAAAATATTTAACGACCAAGAATTACGTACAAATACTAGCTAGGATTTGGAACAAAAGTATATAAAATATCCAACATCCCAAATTTTTATCAAGTTTTTACGATCAACATAAATTTTTCATCGGAAATTAGTTGGAAATATTTATATTTTCCTATTAATTTCCAATAAACTTATAAAACATACTAGATTTTAATTGTTCAAAAATATAATAATTCGTAGGAAATTTGTTAAAACATTAATTTCGATTTCGACATATTTCCGACAAATCTTTATTTTTATTTTTTAACTTTTTAAACTTTTTGAAAATACATATATTTCCTCATAAATTCCTTACAAAGTTAAATTTTTCCTACAGATTTCCAAGGAAATGTTTTATTTGAAATTAAATTATATTAAACTAAACGTTTCTAAGGTATTTTCGAGATATATATTTTTGACATTAGTTCCTCGGTATTTTGTCACTAATGTGTATTTTAGTGTCGAAATTCCGACATAATTAGTTTGAGGTAATTTCGTAGGAAATTTGTTACAAATGGGACAATTTTCTATACATTTGTTTGACCAAACAATTTCGTCGGTAATGCCCAGTTTTCTAGTAGTGTGTTATGATTATTATATTTTATTTTTGGCTATTCTAAATAGCACGGGTTATTCCGTAGGTACTCGTATCCTTGCATCCACCTCTTAATTTTGTAAGTAAAAGAAGTCTGTAAAATAGTCGAACTTTGAATGTCGCTTTATTTAGATAATTTCCTTATATATAGGTGAAGGTACATGATCTCAATACAACCAATAACAACGAAAAAGGGTACAAAGGAACATGACATTTTGGAGAAGGGTATCACATTGTTACACAAAATTAAAAGTTTTGGATTTCAATATACATATTAGATAGAAATCAAGCTAGGCTAAGGCCAGGTTTTTGGGTCTTAATCTAACTTGTAATTAATTTGCCCAGCCTCACTCAAGTACTTGCTAATGAAAACCGAATAAAATACTAATTAAAGGCAAACAAATGATTGCTAATTAGAATAATTCACCAAAACCTGGTCATACATGTATATTAGGCATACAATTACTACAACAAGCACCAACAAAATTGAAAGGATTGTTATAGTCCTAAAGATTTCCTAGCTATCATTATTCATAACATTCGTGCTTGTTAATAAGTTAAGGTACTACATACCTAGTTGTCGTGTGCTTGTGTGTTAGTCACAGGACCATTAGGATACCTTACTTATGAGATAATGGATTGATCGACCATTCAATGGTCCATCGGTGTCATCTCTCTCCTTAATAAAGCAAAGTTCCTAACTCTAATGACTTTAAAAAATCTGCCAAGTGGCAACTTAACACTTTCTTTAGCCTAATTCCCGTCTAGTAATGTTCAAAAAAAAAATTCCCGTCTAACGTCAATCAAATAAAATAAATCAAACAGAAGATTTAATAAATCAAACAGAAAAAAAAAACTTATATACAACATTACAACCAATGACCATGGCCATGAATCAAATTTATTAAAATCTTTCTGTTCTGTACTTAATCTCTCACACACCCTCAACCCAAAAAAATAAGATGAAGATTAAAGGTGATGCATCAAATAAATTTCAACAACTTTAGGTTTTCAAGGTATTTTTAATGGTTAATTTTCATTATTAAATTTAGGGTATTTTAAGGTTTTTCTTAATTTTAGGTTTTCGATTCCCTTTAACATATAGTCTTATATTTTCAAGTCCGATTTTGACCAGGATGTGATTCACTTTTGGTCGAAAGGAATATGGCCGTATGCTCTATCAATACCTACTAAAAATCAGGTATCTCTAATTTTCAATTTAGGTATTCTGGTTACTCTGGTTAGTATAGATTGAAATAAGAATTTGTTTCACTATTAGAGAACTATATTCTATCAAAATCAAAGTCAGCTCTGGATTATTCAATCATTGTTTATTGTTGTTGTTAAGCTTGGCTTAGAATCTGTGTCGTTTTTTTTTGTTTCTTTCATAAATTTGCGACTCTTGATGACTATGGTTGAGGCAAGATAACCTAATAAAAGTTGTTTTAGTGATGAAAGAGTGTAATATTATTAAGTGCTTCTCATTGTCATGAACTAGAATGGTGTAATTGTTTGTTACATACTTACATGGTAAAGTGAATAGACATATTCTGCTTTTATATCCCTTTTATAAAAAACATTGTGCAATTATATCTTTTTTGCATTTTGCAAGACAATGAACAATTGATGTGCTAATTATTATAGGAACACTCCAGATCGGGTGATTTTCGCATATCGCCAAAGAAAATGGCCTATTTTTAATGAGCCATTATATATTAATTGGAAGCTCAATACGATGGTCATGAAAAACAAAATAACTTGTTCATGCTAATTATGACTAATAATGAGGTATCATTTCATACTACTGTATTATGTGCTTTTGTAATGTAATTGCTGGTTTATATGTTACTGCACTTAGGGTCTTCATTTATGGAAGGAAGTTGGGATCAGGTATTCAGGTTAGGCATGACTAGGGGATTTGAGACAACTGCTCCATCAAGTTCATGATTATTTGAAAGTTTTTCTAACTGATCTCAAATGACACAAAAAACTACTTTTTTAAGCTTATCAATATTCTTAAGTCTTTGCACAGGGTTCAGTGTGATGTACTAATGGGTAATGTATGGTTGTACTTTTCATTTTTGTTATTGTTATTGATCATATAGTTTAATTTCAGTGAATATTGTAAATAGCACCTTTTGATGCTAAGGTCGAAAAAGGGAAGACAGGGTATTGTAAAATGGACGTGGAACGGGCTAATGGCTACTTGAAGACTGTTCAACCAGTTGATGGTGTTGCTCCGCATGCACGTGCTTTGAATTGGGCTAAAATTCCTGCAGATATGGTATAATGAAATCATCTATTTGTATTCTGCAATCTTATTTCTTTGGTTAAGTTCAAGTTTATGACACTTAGAATTTTGAATTGACTACTGTTTATTTCTCAAATACCTTTACATCTCAAAGTAGTTTTCTTTAGTAAACAGGGAACTTTTTAGTACATGGGCAGATCAGATTGAGTTGGGAAAGACCCTCTCCCCATTGTGTTGCAATTAATTCAGCCCTATCGGTCAATTCTCCTCGGCTAACACTAAACCTTGCATCCAACATGCTTTGCATTACCAGATTTGTCCGGTCGAGCAGGATTGACCCGTCAACTTTTCTTGGTCTACTTTGTGTATCCCTATTATTATTTAAATTTTTAATTTGATCCTAAAAGTTGTATACGATTATCATAATAATCTACATCCATTAGGTTATTTAGGATTTTGTGGGCATCTGAATACACTTTTGGTGATTTTCTTTATTTGGTCATTTCAATTTAGGTTTGCTTGGAAACTTTTCCCATTTGATCACATGGAGCTAAAATAACTAAGTCCATCCATCATTAGGCAAATATAGTGATATTAAGACCTTTTGTGAAAATGTAGAGATATCAAAGGGATTCTTGGCCTTTTCCCCAAATAATCTTCCTCCAAAGTCCAAAGTAGAGAATTACGCACATGTCCTAGGACTTCTATTCTGCTAGCTTTGCTCCTATGAGCGGCATAAAGGTAGGTATCGAGTATCGTATTAATGGTCCTCGAATGCACAACTTATGTTTTAATTAAGTTAGACAAGAAAGTAAGTAAGCAAGTAAATAACAAGAACAAAGTTAAGTTCAATTGTAATACATCAATGCAAGGATAATCATATGTATCATTGATTAAACGATGAATACATGGTTGATCTTACACACTTGACTTACAAGAATACAAAAGAACAATGGTAATTGCTAAGTCTAGACACACTAAAAACTTGAACAATTACAAGTGATACACACTTTCAAGGTGACTAACACACTTGATACAATGTGGCTGTGTTGCTTTATATAAGAGAAGACTTGGGGCAACACAGCCTGCTTTGATTGTGACTTGATGGTGGTTGTCGACATCCAATTGGCTCATGGTACTTGATTCATGTGCCCTTGTCTTCTTTACCAAATCGGGTATGAGAGAGAGAGAACCCTTGCTTTGGTCCCAACATGTATCTTTTCCAATTAAGGTATGTTACAGTTGGAAGAACCACCATGTGACTCTTGTCTTCATGTGATTTGAATGCTTCCCGCTATGATGAACTTTTGGTGAGCATGCAACCCGCTGACGAGAGTTATTGGACTCACTGAAGACTTGCTGCCTATGCATGCCAGCGAGTAAGTCTTATCAGCGAATCTAGGTCTCAACACGTATTGTGTATTCCAATTTCTTGTTAGGGACTTTGGGCTCACAAGGTCATTATACTTATTCGAAATATTTGATTAACAATCAGAAAATTTCTTTGGCTGTGTGAATGTATATCTAGGTGATCGTAGTGCACAACTTTCATTTCTTAGTGAGGATATAATATCCTTGAAGGGTCTAGAACTCTACCTGTGCAGAATCACCTGAACAACCTGCTCCTGAAATTTTTGTGGCTGTTGTTCCTCCAGCACGAAAACCAGCTACTGAGAAAAAAGATGCTCAAGCCGAAGTGGTTGAATATGCGACATTTAAAGAGATAAGATGCAAGTTAGTTTATATAGTACTTGATATGTTTTCCGAAGTTCGTAAGTATGTTTCCATATCTTATGTTTTGGAGTGTCTTTTTGGTCCCTTTTATGTAAGCAATGTCCATTCTATATTCATAGACGAATGGATGTTGGTCAATAATGTAGATATTGTGACTTTTTTTTTTAATTTTATGCTAATGTAATGGCTATTCCTTATTTTATAAATCATTGTATCGATTGATACACTATCTCCCTATCAAATTATATGATATCAATAATACAAGCTACATGCACTTTTGTACAATCTTTTTGTTTTTAAGTTTTAATTAAACGGCCCGGGTTGAACCCGGGTTGATTAGCTAGTTTAGAATAACTATAACCGAACGATAAAACGCATGTGAAATGTGCGTGTTTTTATCTTGCAAAAATGAGAAGAAAAAAATGATGAGAATGAGGGTTTTGTCCCCCTCCCATACTTTCATAACTTCACAAAATTCGTCCTTTTGACACCAATATGAATCATGAATCAAACATTTTTAAACCTAATTGACTGAATTTAATTAATTTTGTAAAAACTCAAGGATATATGACACGATTTGATACGAATCCAACGAAAAAGTACTTATAAAATATAGTTATTTTTCTGGAGAGCCAATTGTTAGTGTATGTTTACATAAATAGAATAACTTATAAGAGGATGTTAGAAACTTTATATTTTATTTTTGGCATTTTTAATAACCACTAAGTATTCCATAGGTATTTGTATCCGTTCATCCAACTCTAAATTTCTTAGTATAAAAAGTTTGTACAAAAATCGAAAGTCGCTTTATTTAGATAATAATTTCGACAGGTACATGATCCTTATACAATCACCAAAAAAAAGCTTACAATGGATCGGTGACGGTTGTCACATTATTACACATAATAAAGGTTTTAGATTTCAATACACACAAAAGAAAACCCAATAAAGGTTAGTACACATCAATGCACTAATCCCCATATGTAAGTCGAAATGAAGCTAGGCCAAGGACAGATCTTCGGGTCCTAATCCAACTTGTCATGAATCTACCCAGCCTCATTCAAGTGTCTGCTATCATTTCTTACTATCCTGTGAAACACAGTTAACACATTTGAAAAAAATTGTTACATAATGAAAGCAAGGTAATAAGTAAAGAGAAACAAATGATTGATAATTGATAAATTCACCAAAACCCCATAATACATAAATTAGACATATAATCACTACAATAAGCACCAACAACATCATAAGGATTATTATTGAAGTCCTAACAGTTGACTAGCTATCATGCTTCATAACATTTGTCATGTTTAGGCTCGTTTATTAGTTAAGTTCTTTACCCTACCTAGTTTTTGTGTGCTTGTGGGTAACTTAGTCAAAGGACCATTCGAGTATCTTACTTCTTAGATAATGGGTTCATTGACCATTTGATGGTCCATCAGTGTGGTACAAAATAAGTATAACCAAACGAGGCGCAACCATCACCGTAAATGGGTAATTAGGGCACATGATGTGCTCAATCGTCATAAGCGAGCTCACATGAAAGTTATCTAGACCATCCATAAACGATTAGTCTCACAATCATGTGTTAAGCTCTAACACTTTTCATGATGGTTATATTTAAGTGTCTTTATGAATTATTTTGGAATTTATTTTCAAGCATTAATTATACTCGATTTATAAGTTTTCATATACTATTAGAGTATACCTTATTAAAGAGCCCGTAAACAAATTCCTTTGCTTGAGATATAAATTGGTCTGCTTCGGGTAACTCTGGAAAAGTAATAAAATCATGAAACATGTTTGGGTACTCTGCAATTTGCACTTCTGTTCCAGCGTTTTGCAGATATTGGGCGTAACTCATCTGCCTATCTTTTAGAATATCAAATCCAGCCACAACCACCATGGTTTTTGGAAAATCCACTTTGGATATGTCAATGGCCCTCGGGCCACTTACGTTAACACTTGGATGATCGCGATCATATCCTTCACCTTCGGGCAAGAACGCTTTCCAAAACCAGTCTGTCCTTTTCAAGTTCAAGAAAGGTACTTTTCCACTAAGTTCCGATTCAGAATTTGTTCGCTCCTCTCCTCCAAAAAATGGTTGAATCGCCAACAAGCCAGATACCTTCAAATATAAAACAAGTTATGTGTCTTTTTTTTTTTTCATTTTCAGTATAATTAATTAATTGCTTATGTTTTGAACAATTTCTATATGTTGAAGTTAAAGAGTCACTAATTTTTAGAGACTTGGTAATAACTAAGATCATTCTTTACTCTTTTCTTTTAATGAAATGCAAAAAGAAATAACTTTATAAATGTTCAAAAGAAATTCATACTAGGGTTTAATCTATATTTAAAGACATCTACTCTTAATATATAAAAGTTGACACTCACACACATATACCTTGACTTGTTTGAACTTGGTTTGCATCTGGGCGGCTCTTAGAGTAACAAAATGAGCTAGGTTTCCACCTGCACTATCTCCAGCAATAAAGCAGCGAGAAACATTTAAATTTGGCAGATTACTTCTTTTCAGGTTCTCTGGATTATCTAGAAAGGTCAGCACATCAACTCCATCATCAAATTGTTGAGGATATTTGTTCTCTGGGGCAAGACCATATTCAGGAGAAATAACAATGCATGGCAGTTTAGTACACAACTGTTGGCATAAATCATCATACATCTTCGTGTCGTTGTTAAGGAGAGCGTATCCGCCACCATGATAGTATATAATCAGTGGGAGATCTTCAATTTTGAGGTCTGTTGTCGGGGCATATACACGGAACCACACGTTAGTACTTGGATCCACGACCACATCATATGTCTCGATACCATCCTTGGGTTTTAGTGTTGGGAAGTTCTTGGGCGGAAATATGTTAGCGAGCCAACGCCACACTGTTCCGTCTTTTTTCATACATAAGTCTATATATATGCCAATCACACCAAGGGAAATCCTTGTCTTACAAGGCAAATCGAGTTTGGCATCCTTAACTTTGGGAGTTTTGATTTTGGGAGTTTTGGCCATTGAAAGGAAATAATATTTTTGAGAGAAAGAAGATAAATTGAAGTCTAGTGTGAGTATTCCACAACATATGTTCACCTCATTTTATAGATCAAGTATATCAGCTATCAGCTTCTTAGTTTTGAACAAGGTGTACGTGTACGTGTCTTTAACATAAGTTATTTGCATGAACGTTTAATGTGTAGGACAATATAACACCTAATTGCACCCATAATGTTATAGATTAGATACTTCATCCTTAATTGGATAACTTGCATCCATTAAAACATTAATCAACATCTTACTTCATCCTTACATAGTACTAATGTACTATCACTTCAGGCCGGCCATTTCAGATTTTTTTTTTATAAACCATATATTACTTTCTATAAGCTTACCTAGCTAGCTAATGGCGGTTACAAACTTTATCAAGTCCACAATATGGTGCCATTATCGTTGTCGTCTGACTCTAGCTAATTAACAATACTTAATTAACTATTACATACATATTATAAATGGTTTACACAAAAAAACTAATTATTATTATTATACTCTTATAAGTTTGTTATTAATTAGTCTTTACTAGTTAATGATCGAGTGAAAGGTATAGTGTGTCAAGTGTAACCAGTTTCCAATATTAATGGCAATAATTAGTAAAGACTAATCATGATCGTAAATACCCATTAATTAGGTAGTTTACTGTAAGATTTCAAGGAAACCATAGATGTCGGTTTTTGAACGGTGTGCATTTGTATGTATTGGTTGTGGTTGTGAATTGCATGAATCAGTAAACTCTTATTACTCAGAACGCCATATACTTACATTTAGAACTCCCATTCTTACATATTTACATGGTATACCATTTTCTTCCTATCTTGCTTTTGTGTCAACTGATGATTTAACATCTGTAAGGCAACAAAATGAGGGTCCTCATGAATCATGATCCTATCAAAACTTAACTTCAATAAGAAAACACAGCCTTATACCATCTATATTATCACAAAACCTAACTATAAAACACAAACTACAAAGTTAAGATATATATTGCAATTAATAGCTAGTTTGTTAAACTAGGCTTAATATATATCTATGATGTACGAATGGACTTATATTTATATAGATTTTGCGATCACTATTAAATAATGCAAAAAAGGCAAGTTTTAGATACATTAGGGGTTGGCAATGGATGGATTATGGACGAGTGGTGGGCGTGACACCACGTTGGAACACCGCCGCCAACCCCTCACCACGAGTGGTGGCGTCAAAATGAGTGGTCAGACCACACATTCCATAATCCATTTTCTTCCAATCATTACATATGATTTGACTTTATTTTTGTTTTTAAGTTTACTTTTTATTAAATAGTAATGAGTAGTGAAGTGAGTAGTCAGATACTAACAAAATTCAGATCAGTGGTGAGTAAGTGGTGGAGTTGAGGTGACATAATATGATTGGTTAAAAATGAGCGATGAAAAAGGGAGTGAGAGGTAGGTTGTCATCCCCCTTACAGATAGATGATAACACTTGTGTGTACGACTTTTAACCATTTGGGTTACAGCCCAGTGACCACCTGCTCCTTTAAAAAGCGACTTGGTGGGAACACCACCCAGATTCGAATCCCTGCAAAAGCATATTCAACCAGCTAAGGTTTCTAGGGTCTCACCGCCAAGCAGCATTGCATGGTCGCTAGCTTGAGAGGAAAAATTCCTCTATAAAACTAAAGGTTCCTAGGCATTTACCCTTGTGTGTACGGCTTTTAGGTAGATTATGCATATTTCTAATTAATTGCTTGACATGATGAATGATGAAATACATAAATTTCAAATATACATTATTAATGCTTTTGAAATTTATGAGATATTTTAATACATATATTGTCTTCATAATGTTTCCTCATGTATACATTTCTCACGACTTTAATTTCGAGCTCCTAATACTGCTCTCATCAAATTAACATTAACTTTTTTTTTTTTTGAAAGGTAAAGTTTGCTTGAAACTTTGTGTCGCGATTCGACAGTGAGAGGTCTGACATATGTTGTTTTAGCCGGGTCCGAGCTAGAGAGCTTTCTCGAATTAGAAATGCCTATATCAAATACCCAATGGGGGGAAAACCCCCTACTAATCCGTCCGAAGGCACAACGATTAATAGGAGTAAACCCTGTCTCCTCAGACTTGATCCTGAGTATACCCAAGCTAACTCCTCATAGAAGGACTACTTATATCTCAAAGTTGATGGAATAAAGATTCGAACCTGAGACTTATAGGTCACCAAGAGAACTGCAAAACACTCCACCAACTTATCATTGACTAGTATATGATTTTGGGGTATTTAGAAGTGTGATAACTTTATAGTTAATAGAAATTCTTCTTAACGATATATATAAGTCAGATCAACTTCATAATAATGTCAACTAATATCAACTAACAATATAAGAAATTTTTCTAAACGATATAACTCAAATAATATCAATTAGCTTACTGCTTCAAGATGATATTTTGAGTTTCAGTATAACCACAATAAATTACTTCAAAAGTATTAAAGGGGAGGGAGTCGCTTCGACATGTGACAAGGTAAGTGTTCGGTTTGATCGGTTACCCACCACCACTTCATCAGTAATTTTATGTCTTCATGTCTTGATCATTTGCGAGTTTCTAATTTATTATTATTATTATTATTATTATTATTATTATTATTATTATTATTATTATTATTATTATTATTATTATTATTATTATTATTATTATTTTCTTTTGTACGTGATTGGTTAATAATAGGGTACCACTCTCACTATTTTCATTTGAAATCTCTAAGATATATATTTTTTTCCTAAATGACAATTTTTTTCGTGTCAACTAAACTTTTTGCTTAGTTGACATTTTCTGGTAATTTTAATAGTTTTTTAGATATATATTGACATTTAAATATATATTTTTAGTGCTTATGTGACACTTCATTTATCATGTCATTATTTGTCTATGTGGACATTTGTTTTTTTAATCAATTTTAAATAGCAAATAAAAAAGTCAATTACAAGATTAAACTCATGACCTCTAATTGTTAATATTAAGTACACATCACTTGATCTAACTTAATATTTATTTATTTTCAGCAAACTACGGTAGATATTTAATAAATATTAAAACTGATTAAAAGACGTTGATAATATAATGATCAATCTTTGTAACTTAACTATCGCTTTCTATTTTCCTTTTATATTTAAATATCTTTGTACGTGGAATATAATTTATTTTAATATAATATAACCTAAATTATATTGATAATTTTATCTAATATTTTACTATCCGATTATATTATCATTGATAAATTAAATATTTACTTTAGCAATTTCCCACACATATTTTTGATATTATTTTTGTATTCAATTTAATTTTCCCTCTTCACTTTTATAGTTTCTTTTTCCTTTTTTTTCTTTTTTTGTTCTACTTTATATATGTTCATTTTAGATTTTACATGAATAATAAAAATATAATATAATTAAAAATCCCTTTAGTTATTATTATTATTATTATTATATATCATTTATTAATATTTTTCATGTATATATGTTAATCATTGTTTTCAAGAAATACTAAAACTATTATATTTGTAATCAATTTAATTTAATGGTATATTACCATGTATCGCATGAGACATAATCTAGTATTGAATAAGATAGCAATTTGACATGAAACTATCTTATTGGGGAGTGGTGATACGGCAATTTGGTTTCATTTTCACCATTCCCTCCACCCTTAGGTCTCTCTTTATACTACCCACTTTTTTCTCACTTCTTTCACTATTTATCAGCTTTCTCTCACCTTGAACACCCCAAAAACACTCCCTCCTTATACTACCCACTTTTTTCACTATTCATCCATTATTTTTTCATTATCTCATTTTTTCCACAAAATTAAATAAACACATTTTATTATTATTAAAACACATAACATTACCTAAAAATAAAACATTACATCCTATTTTGCTTATACTAAATTAAACTAACTTAAAAACAAATTAATTAACAAATATTATATAATTTAATAATAATCTATATATAAGTTTTGGGGTTTGATGGGTGTATGATTTTTATTCGGTCTTTAAATTTATAAGTTGTACAAGTAACTACACCACACTAATGAGCAGAGAACCCGGTCAATGTAGTATAGTCTAGTGATAAGCTACAGGATCGTTCGCAGGGACGCGTTGCTGTACCTAATCTAGTAATATGTGTAATTCTAGTTGTTTTTGGGGTTTGTCACTAACTCATAAATAACTAATATTTTAAAGTAAATATTCGGTATTACCGAGGCAGGCCGTTTCTGAAGAAACAACGTAAAATTGTGAGGAACTTAATAGCAGTAATGAAATTAAAATACTTGTTTGGCATCTCTGATCTCATGGTTTGCTAGACTGTTGAAAACTTAATCACGGCTCAGATTATCGTTAGATTCACTTAGCCTAGTTAATAGTGCTGTCGCTAGACTCACACTACCCTATAAACAAATTGTCACTAGATTCATTATTTAAGCATTAATGACCTAAAGTTTGTATTGCTAATTCATCTTTTAATTATCTAGCTCTTAAGCTATGGCCAGATATAATTATCTCCGGTGACCACAGTGCTCGTTTTCAAGTCAAAGGATCGCATCTAACATTGATAAGCATCATGTTCAATTCATCCTAATTACTATGAAGATAGAAAACATTGTTCAAAGTCTGTGAAGATAGAAAACATTGTTCAAATAAAATAAGTAAAATAGAAAATCTAGATCTAGACCGAGGATGAAGATCGGAAGGCGTTAGAAGCTCCAAAACCTTCTGGAAATATGCAAAGTCGGCCTAGGATTGATGCTGGGCGGCTAGGGCTGTTGAATTGGCTCTCTTACAGGGTTTTGAGGGTTAGTTCGGCTTAAATAGAGGTGAAAGTCGGTTGCTGAACTGGGATGACCAGCAGCGCTGGTGGGCCTACCAGCGACGCTGGTCCTGGGCTTGGATGGGCTAGCGGCGCTGGGTCCTTGAGGAGTGGCGCTAGGTGTTGGCCAGCGGCACTGGTGACTCCTGCTGCAGCTTACACGTCTTTGTTCGGCTCCCGAATTACTTGCTTGTGTCTTGTAATCTTCATGGGCTTCCTTCTTAAGTCACTTGATGCCATTTACCCTCTCTTTCATCTTCCGTGAACCGGCATAAACATACGATTCATTAAGTACCAATAGTTCCGGAATATTAACTCATTTAGACATAGAAATGAAGCCTTTTAATCGGGTTTTTTTAATCACAAAATAGACGCTCATTATTGATGATATACCCCTCCGGAACTCTACCTCCGTGTTAGTGCAAGATTCTCAGTGACATGAGCATTCTAGATATGTGTAGTATATTTATTTATAAGTTCATGTCTTGTAATTATCTTGTAATTACCGTTTGCCTTAATATTACCTTGGCATATTTTGTTGAGCCAATTGGGATCCAACTTATGTTTATATGTTTGTTTATTATTTGTATTTTGCAGGTTTTAGACATAACATATAAAGAGTCGTTAAGTTAATATTGTTTCTGCGTATTAACAACAGTTGAGATATAAACTTAATGTACTTCCAGAGGAAAGTTAAGATAATTGTGTTTCTGCGTATTTACAATAGTATAAACATTATCCTATATACACACTTCCAATAGGTAATATATACGACATTGTTTCTGCGTATTTACAGCAGTTGAAATGTTGTCGAAGGCTAATGCTAGTTTTGCGTATATTTACAACAGTTAAAACATTAGTTGAGTTAATGTCGGTTCTGCGTCTTGACAGCAGTTAAGACATTAACTTAGAGTACAATGTCGGTTCTGCGTCTTGACAGCAGTAAAGACATTTACTCACCATATCCTAAGTGTTATTTGAAGGTTCTTAGGAATAAGCAAAAGATTTGCTTGTTAAAAGTAAGAACACTCAAATGGTCATTTGAGAGTTTCTAAGAAACAAGCAAAAGTATGCTTGTTCTCAAGAACTCTCAAATGGTTTGAGAGTTTCTGTGGAAACAAGCAAAAGTATGCTTGACCACAAAAACACTCAAACGTTTTGTGTGTTTAGGGAAACATGCAAAACAGGCCAAAACCCTAATGGGACTTGACCATAAGAAACACGTATATAGTATTGGGCCTGCGCGTTTCAGAACACGCAAAATGTCATTTGCGTGTTCCTGGTCAGTTGCCTATAAATAGAGGGTGTGTGTCATGCGTGTTCCAACAAGAGTGTAGAGAGAGAAACAAGCAAATCCTAGAGAGAGAAACTTAAGAACACACATAAGCTTTTCTTGTGGGTGATACTCGTCTCGTGCACGAACCGCAAACACATACCTGACCCCCAAACGGCTCGTAGACTGCAGATTACCACGTGTTTGGTAAGGTGCGTCCAGAGAGCCATTCGCGTAGTGTTTATCATCACGTAAAAGATATATATATATCATCTAAAGGTAGATATATAAACCGTGGGTTATCTCGAGGAATTTCCGCACCTCGACATATCCTTACGTCAATCTATGGTTAGATAAGAGTACAAGACCCGAGGGACTTACACTCCGTATTACAAAGGCTGCTTAAGGATGTTTTCTGACAGAATTACGGAGCTCACCTCCGTCAGAATGTAGCTCGCGGAGCTCACATCCGTCAGGATTACAGAGCTCGCCGGAGCTCTCTGGAGCTCACTCCATCAGAACGGAGCTCCGCCAAATATGGAGGAAATCTCTTATTTTCTTCCTCCTAAAGAAAAGGTACGTTCCTATATCTTTTACTATTATAATATATTTAATTATACTAATTGTATGGCATGTAAATCTCATAAACATGTCAAGATATATCTTTTCCTAAACATTAGGGAAAAACCCTAAGCCTAACTTATTCCCTAAGATGAGGATTATCATAATGGTCTAATCGCTTTGTAAATATGTCCCTCTCATTTGTCTATATTAGTTGATGTGCGTGTTTGAGGATTATCAGAATGGTCTAATCTGGGTAAGTACTGGAGTGTCCCTCCAGTGTACCATCAGTACATATTCTACTAGCCTAATCCACCATTGATGCTGGAGTGTCCAGTCAACCTCCAGATGCATTGAAACGAGTCATGGTGTGTTAAGTCATAATATTTTAATACTTGATGCTAGTGCGTGCCATACATACAAACTTTTTATCTGGACAGTTACTGTTCTTCCTACGTGGCATGACTTTTTCAACTTAAAATGATGGTTTTCTTACCTTGGGAAGACAAAAAGTGCAAGTTGGTAATTTTGTGGGCTGTCAACCGTCATACATTTATGTGTGATGGGAAACATTAAATGCAGATGTCAAAACCGATCAAAACTGTTTTGAAATTTTTCAAACTTATCGTTTTGAATTCCATTTTCTCTTTCCTCTATAAATACCCATATTTACCTTCTCCTTTCAGTTTTATCTCGAAAATCATTTACTCCCAAATCTTCAAATTCCTTCATTTATTTCTTTCTCTCTTCATTCAATTCCAATCATCACTATCTTTCATTTTACATTTTCCTTATAAACCCTAAATTCTTTCAATTTCTACTTTCAAATGGCACCCAGAACAACAAATTCTGACAAAAATCTTCTTACAAACAATTATACCCCTCCTGCTAGTGTCACCTGAAGAAAGACCCCATAATTGTAACATGTCTTGATGTTCTGGATGATATCAAACTAAGAAGTGCATATTTAAAGGAAGAACAGGAGCTGGATTCCTTTACTCATGGTATCCCTATTCCAGAACCGATTAAAAGAAGAAAAGAAGAACTGGTTCGTCTGAAGAACCAAGTCAAAAGTAATGTTGAAGCTCTGGAAAAGGAGTACTCAAGGAAGAGAAAGGGTGGAAGAAACTCTAAGGCTTCAAGAGATGCTGATCTTAATACATTCATTCCTCTGGATACTTCAAAGTCTCTTACCAAGGTTGTAACAAGAAGAACTGGTGAGAGTCCTACTGAAAACAGACCAATGGAAACATCTGAACAAGGCATTGTTTCTGATAATGTCCAATTTCTTGTTAAACAAGCTCAGACAAAGGAAAGGTATGAAGCCTTCGTACGTGGCAGAGCTGATGTAAGAAAAATCATAAGTGTAGTAATTGAAGGCATTCCTGATGATCCAAAGTTTGAGAAGTTTTCAGTGAAGTTGTTCAGGGAAGAAAACTTCACTGATGAAAGACCAGCATGTACAATTCATGTTTTTGGAATGACAGAGTTAAAGGAGATTGGTGAGTTTTTCAAAGGAAAAACGTCATTTTCCAGGGCAGAATTAGCTTTCATGGAAAGAATCAAGAACAAATTTCTCAAAAAGAAGCAAATGAAAGCTGATCTGGGAATGACTATAGAACAAGGTTCACCACCACAACTCAAGAGAAAGGCCACTGAAGAAGCATCTAGACACATTGAAAAGAGAATGGCCTGACTCTTTTATCATTTACTTGTATTTGTACTTATTTTATAAAGTTGTAACTTGTCACCAGTTGATGTCTGTAAATATAAGCTGCAAGCTTTATTTTTCACAAGTATTTGATCAGTATTAAGTCTAGTAATTAAAATGTATAAACTGGGAACACTGATGATCTATAAAGTGGCTCCCCAGTATTCCAAAATTAGACTTAGTCAAAATCTTTCAAAGATTTTTCAAGCACAAACTTGTATAGATAACAACTTGAAAATCCTTGCATAATTTCTAAACAAATAGAGGGAATTTGTTAGGTCCAGATTTACTGGACTCGCTCCAGACGTGACTACTGAGCCCTCTGAAGATTTGTCCAGAAATTATGTGAAGACCTGTGAACCATTTACCTGTACAGGAATCTGGATTCCACCAGATTGGTTTACTGGACTTCACTTCAGTCAAGATCTTTCCACTGAAGAACATTCTCATTGAATTCGAACACTGAAGTTTGAAGAAAGAAGTCTGACAAATAGCGGAGCTCACTGACAGACTTACTAGATCTCCTGACTGGAGTCCTTGACAGTGTTCTAGACCTTACAAGTTCGAACACTGATTACGAGGAATTGACTTTATGCCTTTACATGCCTTTACCCGAACAATCCATTTGTCATTTGTTAAAAGCCTTACACGCATGTAAAGGTGGTTGGTTAATTAGAAGACAAGTCACTATCAAGTGACTTTATTCTTATACTTTAATCAATGCATTTAAGGAATTAAATTAATTTTCTTAAATGCATGTAACCATATTTGTACGGCAAAAAGAATATTATATTTATTCTTTTTGCCTATAAATACCAAGTCACTTCCCTCGTCCAAATTACACACTTTTGCAATTTGGCGCCTTTGCTCAAATACTCTTGATCTAAACAGTTATACTTCACAACTTTAAGTATTTCGATCAAAAGAGTTTATTTAGCAAATATTAGATCACTTGTAATTCATAAGGTTGTTTAGATACTTAATTTGTAATATCTTAGTTCCGCAACAACTTTGTATTTTACATTGTGTCTCACCATTTTACTTTACTTGCTTATCTTTATATTGCTTAAGTACGTATTACTTTATATATATTCTTGCATTTATATTTATTGTAATACTAGTCCTATCTAGTGCTTACTTGACTTGTCACATTTATACTAGTCCAATCTAGTGATTACTTGACTTGTTGTATTCTAAACTTGTGGGTTAAACCATCAAGTGAGAGACTTCACACTAATTAACATAGTTGTCGAACTCGTACGAGTCGAGTCAAAATCAAGTGAAAACGAGGCGACTCGGTGGATGACTCGTTTTACTCTAGACTCGTAGCATGACTCAAGATTTGTTTTACGAGTCGGTACGAGTCATACTCCGAGTCACGAGTCACAAAAATAATTTTTTTAATTTTAGTTTATGTTTAATTTTTTTTAACATAACTCTATTATATGCTTTCAAATTTGATTATATTTTAATAATGTTTACTATTTTTAGCATAATATATCAATAAAATACTATATTTTTATAATAAAAACTTATATATAATTATAAAATTATATATTATCAAAAATCCAGACTCTTACGATTTGAGTCACGTTTCGATTCACGAGTCGAAAAATCAGTTTTTGAGTCAAATCAAAAATAGTGAGTCGAAAACTATGGCTAATTAGTAACACTCCAAAAACATTAGTTAACGTTAATCATAAGAAACACAAATATCTTACTTTATTATTCAGCGAGTTACTAGATTGATGACCTGTGTAATAAGCAAGTAATCATATATAACTAGGTTTAGTGATAACAACAAACTTAGAAACTATAAATTATTATTCGAATAATATTTTGCACCCGCTATAAGAAACACATAATACAATGGTCAGTAATATGTACGTGCTTGATATATCTTTATACGCGAGTAATATACCCACACAATGCGGCGACGATGGTGGTAGCGGCACGGGGTGGTGGCGGTGGCAATGCTGTTAAATGTAAAAGTAATTGACGTTAAAATCGATAATGTAGTATTTTAAAGATTGAAGGGTTTATGTTGTAAATAATTTTATTAAGGGTATTATAGGTATATTAGGTGTAGATGTTTAAATTAATAATTTAAGAAAGAGATATATTTTTTATAGTTTGGAGTTATAATATAATCTTTCCGTCTCATTTTAATTATCTTATTTTGACTGGTCAAATCTTGTTTTTTTAATTTAACCGTATATATCTTTGCTTGTGTAATATATTAGTTGATAAAAGTTATATATAAATGAAAAATACATTTAAAACTCAATTAATTTATATAGGTTATATTAAGTGTTATATAATACAAATAAAAATATTTATGATTAAAATTAGAAAAAAAACTGATTCAAAAACTTAAAATAAGACACTTAATATGAGACAGAACGAGTAGGATTTAAAAAGAAGATTTTATATACCAGCATAGAAGTATATATTATCACACTAATAGTATTCGAGAATTAAGTAGCTACATCCAAAAGAAGTGTCTGCAATAACTCTTAGTTAGAAATTTAACATGTGTGCCCAAAATGATTCCCACTCCAAGGTCGATCGACCGGCTATATAGCTCCTGCCACTGGGGTAGTCTTTGCTTCAAAGTTAATGCTACCTGTCAGCCTTCTAAATGCTAAGTGGTCCAGCAATAATAGCTGCATCAACAAAAGAAAACGTGGTTCCAATTTGAAACATTTACCTTCACAGTTCACAGTTTCACACCATTCTTACGTCTAACTTTTTCTTTTTTAATGGTATTAAAATTTTAATTGAAAAAGCTAGCATATAAAATATTACAAGGAAATACACAGTCCGATTCTTCACACCAATATTCTTACATTCATTTATCTCCGTAACCTTTTGTGTGAAAACAGGAAAAGGGACCAAAAAGAGGACGTAAGATAAAGGCCACAAAATGTAGATACTACAACAAAATTAGCTTGACAATACATCAAAAGGAGTATGTTATAACACATGAGATAATAGGACCACTAGTACAAGTGTCCCTTGTAAAGGGGTCTTATAAAATTAGTGTGTCCTAAACCACAAAATTAGACACTTTTGGAGGTTATAAGTTAGTGCATCCTAATAACCATAAAATTAGACACAAAGCTTTTGGAGGTTATAAAATGCATACATTTAATGACATTAGGGCTGTCAATGGGTTCGGGTTCAAATTTGTGGGTTCAGGTTGGTGGGTTGAAAACCTGTGACCTTAACCCAAACCACTAAAATTTTCAGGTCAGAAATTTTATCCCTGACTTACAACTCACCAATCCATGACCCAACCCATATGACTTGATAAGCAAATATATATATATATATATATATATATATGTATATATAGAGAGAGAGGGTTGAGAGTATGTGGTTGTTATGTACCTAACTTGGGTATGGAACCTCTCAAATCTTGTTTTCTTAATTCATAAAATACATGGGGCCCCATCATTTATTCAAAATATTAAAAAACTAGTATGTGAGTGGTTCTATACCTAACTTAGGTACATGACAATCACACAATCACTTCTACCATATATATATACGTAACGGAATAAATCAACCAATATAAAGCTCTATCATTGATGTGTACGCTGAAAACAAAAAGTACCAAAAAAAAAAGAATTTTGAGGGTATTGTTAGAACTTGGCTCAAAGTTAACAAACTTAATGTCTCACCCAACATCGGTTAGCATCTCATAAAATTTTGAATCCTCTTCTTATTTAATGTGAAGTTACGTTAGATTAGATATATAGAAAATGATAATGGGCGTATGGATAAGTAGATTGTGGAGTATAAGATATTATATATAAATCAAATATTTTTAAGATATCAGGGTGGTGGGTCGACCTGACAACCCAACAACCCAACCAGGACCCAACCTGAAAAAACTTAGGTTGACGGGTTGGTGGGTCGAAAATCACCAACCCTTACCTGACTTTTTTCGGGGTTGAGTTTGGGTTGGGTTTCGGGTTGAGTCGAGATTGACAGCCCTAAGTGACATATATTAGTATCCTAAAAAGTGAATAGGTCAAGCATTACGTCAACCTTTTTAGCAGGGAAGTGATCTGTACACCATAATTTTTTGACAATACACCACTAAATGTGTTTTACAGTGTTGTATTGTACAACTCAATAAAACATATTTAGTAGTGTATCGCCAAAACTGGTTGTGTACATTGAAACACTTATTTCCTTGGTAAGTATATAAGTGTAGTCATTATTTAGAAATTAGAACAGCTAATGAAATATTCACATCCACATAATGTGAAATGTTCATTTGAAAACTAAATTTTTTGTGAAAACTAGAAAACTACCAAAACATACTGCGATCTGAGTTTAACTCAATGTGTTTTAATTGTGTTTTTATAGAACACAATGTGTTTTTATTGTGTAATCTAAAATACGTTGTCTTAAGTTTTAAATCACAGTGTGTTTTTGATAACGCTGTAAATCAGAAATTGTTCAAACACACTATGATATAAAGTTAACATAATGTGTTTTTGAAAAATATATCAAAAACACGTTGTGTTAAATAAGATCACAGTGTGTTTTAGTCAATTTTCTGGTTTTTACGAAAATTTTAGTTTTCAAATGATCAAAACTGATATGTCCATTTATATGCATATTCCCATATCGTTTCTAAGACGTTTTAAGCTTAATTATGTGTAAATTATATGTATATTCGATGCTTTGATG
Source organism: Erigeron canadensis (assembly GCF_010389155.1). Classification (NCBI taxonomy): domain Eukaryota; kingdom Viridiplantae; phylum Streptophyta; class Magnoliopsida; order Asterales; family Asteraceae; genus Erigeron; species Erigeron canadensis. Next base: position 21,983,782 of record NC_057768.1, read on the forward strand.
GTGTTGTTAGTGATTTCAGGCTTAGAACGGGTAAAATGGTTAGAAACAACTTTTGGAAGACTTTTGGGATGCATTAGGATGGTTCGTGGACGCATATGAGTGAAGACGGAATGAAAACTACAAGTTTTGGCTGAAAACAGGGCAGGTGCGTCGCACCATGTAAGGAGGTGCGGAGCATTTTCTATTCAGAAACTTGAAAGAAGTTGGAAAGCAGGGAGGTGCGACGCACCAACCCTGTGGTGCGTCGCACCAACCCTGTGGTGCGTCGCATATCGGGTAGCTTCAAATTTGGTAACAAGGTCGGGTGCGCCGCACCCGAAGCTTGGTGCGTCGCACCTGTAGGTCGGTTTGTGAAGACCTCTTGCAAACTCTATAAATACAAGACCATAACCCTCCCATTCGACACATAATCACTTCTAGTCGACTTTAGGGTTCTTTGGGGGTATTCTCAGCAGCTTTTTCGTCCATCAAGGTCTAAGGGTTGTTCGTGATCTTCAAGGCATTCGGTTGTCAATTTTCTTAGCGTTTACTTGTTTTCTACACATTGGTACAATATGTTCTTCTATATTTTTACTCTTTGTGCTTTGTTTTTGATTATGAGTAGCTAAATAATTCGTCATCCACTAAGATGAAGTGATACATTGAATAATGGTTGCATAAATCTTTTGAATTCAAGTTGATTTGATTTAACGTTGTGTCGTAATCTTAGCTTATTAATTCTTTGTATTTAACTCTCAATTGCGGATAGTTTTTGCATAACTTCAGTGGTAACTAGGTTGTGTAGAAGTTATTTTGATTGCTTGGTTAGAAGCAATTGTTTCTATGACGGGTACGGTAGGAAGTAATTGATAGTTAATAAGGGTTAACGGGTTAATGGTTGGGTACAATCAATAGACACAATTGTTATCTAATTAACCAAAACAATTAATTGGCTAGGAAAGTTATGAAAGGCGTCTTGGGTTAACGGTCTTAGTAATGGAACTAGTTAATTAAAGGAATTTAATAAAGTAACAAACTTGACGGGTACGGGGTGAGTCTTTGGTCTTAATAAAATCAACATAATTGAATTGGGTCTTTAAATATATGCAACCTAAATAATGTGTATCATGGAGTCGAAGTGGATGATCTTCTCATCCTATTTGATTTAAAACAATTCTCTTTTCGATAAAGTCTACGGAATTTCTAACTCTTTCAATCTAACTAACTTTCAATTTATAATCAAGATGACGTGGTGTCTCTAAAAACCAAACTCTTTCTAAATTACTTAAAACTCTCTAACTCTTATTAGTCTCCGTGGAACGAACCTTTACTTACTTTAATCTATATTACATACGAACGGGTCCACTGCCCGATTGTGTGTGGTAAACGATTCGGAGTATTTATAGGATTTTAATTTAACTAGATTTTCACACATCAAGTTTTTGGCGCCGCTGCCGGGGATTAATTTAAGAGTTTTAGTTTGAGATTTCGTAGTTGATCCTTTCTTGTACTCTAGTGCAAGAAAGTTACTTGCTTTCTTAGGTTACTTTTCGATTTTTAGTTTAAATTTTTTGTTTTGTTTATTCTGTGTAACTTGGTGCGTTTTACGGTTTTCTTTGTTTGTGTTTTCAGTTTTTTGTTTCTTAGTTAATGACCACAAGGGCTACCGGTATTCCACTAGTAAGCCCTCAATCAAATCCGAGAAAGACAAAGAGACGAGGAAGGAAACCATCTAAAACCGTTAACCCTTCATCTAGCAAAATAGATACCTTAAACTTAAACGTTGAAGCCGAAAGTTCCACACCACCGGAAAATAAACCTCAAACTCCACCAAGACTTCACCTAAGAATTCACCAAACTCAATACCAAACTCAATACCAAACTCCACTCCACCCTCTACACCTCATACTACACCAAGAAACATGGCCGAAGACATGGTTCAACCTTTTGATAGGACTATTGGGGAGAGTACTCGAGTCATTGCACCTAATAGGGGCTCGGCTATTCGTCCTCCAACCACCGCTCCAAATTTCAATGTCAAAGGTAATCACTTGTCTCGGGTTGAAAAGAATCAATTTGATGGGGTTGCTAAGTGGGATCCGTATGATCATGTGGAGAAGTTTGAAAAAGTTTGTCGATTGTTCAAGTATGGGGAGACACAAATGCCACTTGTTAAGCTTGAATTGTTTCCGTTGTCTCTCACGGGAGAGGCGGCGAATTGGTATAAGAATCTCGATGACAACATATTTGAAACATGGGAAGAGTTGAGGGAAGGATTCATTGAGCGGTTCTTTCCGGCTCAATTGGTTGAAACAATGAAGTTGGAGATTCGGGCGTTTAAGCAACTTAGTGGTGAGGATTTGGTTGATGCTTGGAAGAGATTGAAGGAGTTGATGAGAAATTGTCCGGGGCATGGTATTTGATTGAATGAGCACATTCTTATTTTCTTCCGGGGTTTAGATAGTCGTACTCAAAGGGAATTGGATTGGGATTGTGGAGGTAACATTAACAATGTCACTTACAATGAAGCCTATAAGATTATGGAAGATATGGTTCGTACTAGTGTAATTCGAGAAGCGGGTAGGACTAAATCGGATCTTGTGAAAACGGGAAGAAGAAGTGTGGCTCGAGTTGATAGTGGTAGTGAAGTTGTGGCTGAAATTAAGGCATTGGCAAGTCACATGGATAAGCAATTTGCAAGCATGGATGGTAGATTTGGGTTGATTGAGAAGGATTTGAAGACGGCGGTTGCGGGTTGTGATATTTGTGGTGATAGGCATTACACGGAGGATTGTGATAAGGCACCACAGAACGAAGAAGTTGATTATGTTCAAAATCAATATCAACCCCCGTTTGCAAATCGAGGACTATTTTAAAGGAATGGAACTTATCAAAACCGGTACCAAGGTAATTCTAATTCTAACTTTAATTCTAATGGTGCAGCAAATTATAGGTCCACATTGGGAGTTTCATGGCAAGGAAGAAATCAAGGAGGTCTATCGGTTCAACCAGTGGAAGTTGTTGATCCTAATGCCAAGCTTAGGGATCTTATGAAGAAGTTCATGGTTGATCAAGACAAGAAGAATGAGAACTACCGAACCGACATCACCGCTTTGAATCATAAGTTGAATCAAAATATCAAAAGTCAACAAGCGTTGATCAAGGATTTAGGAGTAAGGCTTGATAGAATGGGTAATTCTAATCGTCAACAAGGATCTTTGCCAAGTAATACCCAACAAAATCCTAAGCCTTCCGGTTCGAATGAAGGAGGTAATAAGTGTCAACACCCTAATGTTAAGAATGAGCATGTAAATGCCATTACTACTCGATCGGGTAAGGTAGTTAATTCTCCTATTTCTCCTCCTATTTCTAGTGCTACTAATGTTCCTACGCAGGTTGATAGTGAGGATGAAGAAGAAGATGAACAAGTTGATGAAGAGATTGTAATGGAGCCGAACCAAGCCGTGAAACCACCGGCCGTTCCATCTACATCTACTACTCTGGTTGCTACACCGGTAGCTAAACCAACGATTGATGAGCCTCAAGTCAAGCCATACAAGCCGAAGATTCCTTTCCCTCAAAGATTGAGGAAGGAGAAGCTCAAGGAGCAATACCGTAAGTTTGTAGACATGATTAAATCGGTATATATTAATGTGTCTTTGGTTGATTTGCTTTCAGGGATGCCGAGTTATGCTAAATTCATCAAGGATCTTGTAACGGATAAGAGGAAGCTAGAGGAAGCTAAGGCTACTTTCCTCAATGCGGAGTGTTCGGTGATTGTGCAAACCAAATTCCTCCTAAGCTTGAAGATCCAGGGAGTTTTCTCATTACTTGTTCTCTAGATGATAAGCATAATTGTGATGCTTTGGCCGACATTGGTGCAAGCATTAATTTGATACCTTTTTCGGTTTATAGGCGATTGTCTTTAGCGGCTCTTAAGCCAACTCGGATGAGCATTAGGCTCGCCGATCATTCTTTCCAATATCCCATGGGAATTGCGGAAAATTTGTGTGTGAAAGTAGGCCATATTGTCTTTTTGGCCGATTTTGTTATTCTTGAGATGGTAGAGGATGCCAAGGTTCCTCTTATTTTAGCCCGACCTTTCTTGTATACGGCCGATGCCATCATACGTGTTAAGGATAAGATTATCTCACTAGGCATAGGAAATGATAGAATTTCGTTTTCAATTGATAAAGCTTTGCAACATCCTTATTCTACCGATGATTCTTGTTTCAGAATTGATGAGTTTCTTGGACACGGATGAAGGAGAAGCTTTGCTTGCTTGTAGTAAAGAGCTCGAACGGTTAGCCGGAAACGAGTATTTTTGCTTTCTTGATGGTTTCTCCGGGTACTTTCAAATACCCATTGACACCAACGATCAAGAAAAGACGACCTTTACATGTCCTTTTGGCACATATGCTTATCGTAGGATGCCATTTGTATTGTGTAATGCTCCCGCCACCTTCCAAAGGTGTATGATCGCGATATTCCATGACATGTTAGAAACATCTATTGAGGTTTTCATGGATGACTTCTCGGTCTTTGGTGACTCTTTTGACAAGTGTCTTTCCAACTTGGATAAGATGCTTGAGCGATGTGAGCGGGCACACCTTGTTCTTAATTGGGAAAAATGTCATTTCATGGTTAAAGAAGGAATAGTGTTGGGTCATAAGGTGTCTAGTTTGGGGATTGAGGTTGATAAGACTAAAATTGATGTTATTGCTAAATTACCTCCACCAACTAATGTTAAAGGTGTTAGAAGTTTCTTAGGTCATGTCTGGTTCTACCGTAGGTTTATTAAAGATTTTTCTAAGATAACCCGACCTATGACTCGTTTGCTTGAGAAAGATGTGCCCTTTGAATTTAATTCGGATTGTTTGATGGCATTTGTTTTGTTGAAAGATTGTTTGACTCACTCACCCATTATGGTTTCTCCCGATTGGTCTCAACCTTTTGAACTAATGTGTGATGCAAGTGATTTTGCAGTTGGAGCGGTTTTAGGGCAAAGAGAAGGTAATCATTTTCGTCCTATTTACTTTGCTAGCAAGACTCTTAATAGTGCTCAACAAAATTATACTACTACGGAAAAAGAGTTACTTGCAGTTGTGTATGCATTCGATAAGTTTAGGTAGTATTTGGTTCTTAGTAAGACCATTGTTTTTACCGATCATTCGGCCATTAAGTACTTGTTTGCTAAACAAGATGCTAAACCTCGTCTCATACGTTGGGTCTTGCTTTTGCAAGCGTTCAATATTGAGATAAAGGATAAGAAAGGGGCTGAAAATTTGGCGGCCGATCATTTGAGTAGGTTAGAGGATCCTCACCGTGAGGAACCTAAGGGGGATGATATTGATGATGCATTCCCGGATGAGTCTTTAATGAGTATTGAATCTAATGTTCCATGGTATGCAGATTTTGCTAACTATCTTGTTGCAGGGGTACATCCAAAAGGATGGACGAATCAACAAAGGAAAAAGTTCTTTTCCGATGTTAAGCATTATTATTGGGAAGAACCCTATTTGTTTCGTGTTTGTGCAGATGGAATGATTAGAGGATGTGTTGCGGGTGGAGAAACTCGTTTGATTTTGGATGGATGTCACCAAGGGCCAACCGGTGGTCATTATGGACCAACCGTTACTAGTAAGAAAGTGTTTGATGCAGGTTTTTATTGGCCAACAATTTTCAAGGAAGCTCAAACTTTGGTGGATACTTGTGATGCGTGTCAATGTCAAGGGAACATCACAAAGAAAGATGAAATGCCTCAAAACTTTATCCAGGTTTGCGAAGTTTTTGATGTTTGGGATATTGATTTTATGGGACCCTTTCCGCCTTCAAATAAGTGTCTTTACATTTTAGTGGCGGTTGATTATGTGTCTAAATGGGCCGAGGCTAAGGCCTTGCCAACAAATTATGCAAGGGTAGTGATAGATTTCTTGAAACAATTGTTTTGTCGTTTTGGTGGTCCTAAGGCCTTAATAAGTGATCGTGGAACTCATTTTGCGAATCACCAACTTGCTAAGGTGTTGGAGAGATATGGTGTTCATCATCGTTTCTCTACTTCTTATCACCCGCAAATAAGTAGCCAAGTAGAGAATACAAATAGGGCATTAAAACGAATTTTAGAGAAAACCATAGGTGATAATCCTAAGAATTGGTCAAAGAAACTAGATGATGCATTGTGGGCTTTTAGGACCGCATTCAAAACTCCACTTGGGACTACACCTTATCGGTTATTGTATGGGAAAACATGTCATTTACCTTTAGAAATAGAGCATAAGGCTTATTGGGCTCTTAGGAATTGTAATATAGATTTAATTGAAAGTGGTGAATTAAGAATGTTACAATTGCATGAGTTAGATGAGTTGAGATTGCATGCTTATGAAAATTCAAAGCTCTATAAAGAAAGAACAAAGGTTTGGCATGATCGTAGGTTAAGGAGAAAAGATTTTAAGGTAGGTGATACAGTCTTGTTGTTCATTTCAAAGTTTAAATTGAAACAACCTAAATTGACTTCAAGATGGATGGGACCCTATGTCATTGAACATGTTTATCCTTCGGAGTATGTGGAATTGTACAAGGGAAATGGGGAAACGTTTATTGTCAATGGTCATAGGTTGAAGATTTTTAATGAAGAAGCGTGTGTTGAGAGAGTTGAGGTGGATCAACTCTCGTTTTATGAAATTGACAAATGATTGGGAAGGAGAGTCTAGCTAATGACTCCTTAATAAATTAAGCGCTTCTCGGGAGGCAACCCGTGTGTTTTTAATTTTAGTTTTTTTCATTTTTCGTTCCTTATATTGAAAAACCCAAAAACATTTGAAAAATCGAAAAAACCAAAAAGATTTTTGTTTTGTTAGATTAGTTTTGTTTATTTTTCGTTTTTATAGCTTTTTGTTGAGATGTGCAGGTTCGAAAGTGTTCCAAAAGTGTTACGGTAAGTCATAACGAGCCAAGGTAAGTGCGAAAGGTAAGTTTGGCTAGTGGTGCACCGCACCAGAAGGCAGGTGTGTCGCACCTAGAGGTGTTTCAAAGAGATGCAGATTCTGTATAGAAAATGCGCCGCACCAAGTGAAGTGGTGCGTCGCACCACCGAGTGTTTTGACCAGTTTGACCCAGTTTGACTTGCATTGACTTATTGGATTGGGTTGGGATTCTTGTAGGCCCGAAAATCTGGAGACTAAGCTTACCCATTTGATGCTTTTTCTTTCTCTGGAACGTCACAAAACACACACACACTCATTGTATTCTTGTTTTCTTTGCTTTCTAAAGGATTTCAAATTCTTAAAATCAAATTCCAACTTCACTTTCTTTTTATTATTTCTTTCAAGATGGTTATGGGACTGTTCTCCAAGGTAAGTATTCTTCCATTGTTCTCCATTGTTCTTTCTCTAATCCAAATTAAAGGTGTTTTTCAAAATTAATGAGTTTAAGACAAAATTACTTAAATCTTTTGAATGGGTTTTATATTTTTCATCATTTGAACTATTAATGAACTGGTAATTTCATTCAATTTGAAGAAATGTAATTTGGAAATAATTTGGGGCTTTTGATATTAGATGGGTTAGGATGGTATGTTGATGTTTAAGTTAGTGTTTAATCGCTTTAATTTAGAGTAATTTTGTGTTGCTTGTTTGGATTATTATTAGGTAGATTTTTGACAGTGACATGTATTTGAAATAGAGAGGGAAGATTGTTTGTTTGTTCATAGAATTTCTGGAATTGTTTTGAAAATAAAACGATTTTTTTCTGAAGGAGGTGCGACGCACCAGTATGGGGGTGCGCCGCACCAGGTGGTCTGAAATTTTTGTTTTTGTTCGTTCTTGTTTCTCGTGACTTATGCTTGCTTGTTTGTTGTTTTTGTCTATTTTCACAGAAAGGGAAGCAGGTGGAAGGTTCCAGTAGCAGTGAGGAGTTTGTTCCGGGGATAAGGCGTGGGTATGATTTTGGAGAACCCGATCCGAATGACAACCACCGTTTCAGAGATAGTGTATTTACTATAAGTGCCAAAACCCACCCCGCTGAACCACATGAGTGGTTATGCTTCCCTGGAGTTACAGGTAACAGAATAATTCATTATATGAATCGCCTCCAAGACTTTCGTTATAAGCATGTTATGGAACCAAAGGTTGTTAGTTGGGGTGATTTTGAGAAATTGAATATTCGTGAGCCTATTATGAAAATGATCACTTGCAAGAGTAGGAATGCCAATGGTGAGATTAAGACGTATAGAATGTGGGAAAATATCTTTAATAGTGATATTACACCGGTCCGTGAATGGTGTCTCGAATTTTTGTGTACATTAAGAGTTGATTCGAATTTGAAAAGGGAAGAATTCTATACTAGGAAGGTGATTCATTTTAGAGCAGGGGGAGTTCAAAGGCATTGTACGGTGCCTGAATTTGCTTATTTAACTGGGATGGTTTCAGGAGCCGAGTTGAATGATATGGATACATATGAGTTTTTGAGGAAAGTTGTGTTTGATAAAGATATTACAGGTTTTGATGATGACAAGACGACTAAGGATTTTTGGTTCGAGATAGGTGGAAGTGGTAAGTTGGCCATGGCGGTTAGTAAGGTATCCGAAATTCAGGTACCTATCTTGAAGGTTATTCATCGGATAATTACACATTGTTTCTTGGTTTGCAATGATCATAATGAGAAAGTCTCTCCAACGGATGCATGGCTTATGAGGTTGTTCTATGGAGGTTCTCCTTCCACTTTTGCTTCTGCTCCTTATGTGTTGGCAAAGTATCTTGCCACACATAAGGATCGTGTGCTTGTTTGTGGGAACTTTATTTGCAAGATTTTTGTGATGTTGGGGTTTGATACAAATCGGAGCACAAGAAGTTTGATGAAGATTCCATGTAGTCGGTTTGGAATGAATGATTTGATAAGCTTTGGTTTGATCTTTGAGGTGGATGGTCGGGATGTATTTGTGGGGGATTTACCGGAGGAGTAGCGACCGGTGGGAAAGAGGCATAGGGATGATGGATCTAGTGTTCCTTAGTTTGCAGCCGGTTCCTCTTCATCATCTTTTGATTTATCTTCTTTACAGGGGGCTGTTTTTGGTCTTCAAGGGTCCACTGACATGTTGCTCGATAATGCCCGGACGGCAAAGAGTATGCTTCACCGAGTGCTTGGTCAACAAGAGCACTTCCGTCCGATGTGGGAGAGGCAGTATGAGCAGTTTTACCAGCAGCAGTACAGCCAAGTTGATGAAGATGAGCACCCGGAGATCCCTACTTTTACTCCTCATGAGATAGTGCCTCCCAGCCAAGGTACTTTTGATTTTCTCTTTCCTTCACAGGGTTATCAGCAGGACACATACTCGTACAGACCTCCCGAGTTTGATGCAGCTACCCATACTTCGGGTTATGGGATGTATACCGGTGCTCCTAGATATGGAGGAAATTCCTTTAGTTACTCCACACCGGGTGGAGGTGAGACTAGAGGACACACGGGTATGGGTACTCCCCATGTTGCTCTGGGAGATGATTGGTTTGCTGCTGAACGTAACCCTGACGGTGCTGACAGTGTTCCTTCTGTGTTCCCCGACCATTGATTTTGTTGATGCTATGGTGATTAGATGGCGGTGTCGGATTCTGTGGGCATTGAGTCATCATGATTATATTGGTTCACTTTGGTTGATGGTTTTGAAACATTGCACATTTGATTTTCGATTTGGTTGTAATGCCCTTGGTTGGCAAACATACATTTTTACTTTTCCGTATTTAGGTTAGTTTATTTGGTATGTAAGGTAAACGCTAAGTATGGGGGGTTGGATGGTTATTTCGTTTAGCTAATATTCTAATGCTTCTTTTGTTGAGTTTGTTTTTGGTTGTGTTTTTATGCTTTTGGAGAGGAGTTATTCATATGCATATGCTGGCAGTAAGTTCAGCGCCCATTCATTATGACGAATCTACCTAGCATTCCAACATTTACCAACATCCGGCAAGTTTTCGTAATTCTTTTCTTTTGTTTTTATTTTCTTTTTCCTATTTCCCATAGGTTGTTTTAGTTCATTGTACAATGAGGACATGGTACAACTCAAGTATAGGGGGTAGGTAAATAGGAAAAAGCCGGGTGAAATTGAGACTCTTTTTGATAAGATTGAATAGGTTTTTAACTTTTGATTGTTTGTCCTATAGTTGAATTACTTTGTCACATAGATTTAATTATATTAGTAAGTAATTGAACTATATTCCCTTTGGTAAAATTTTTAAATTGTGAAATGTGTTTTGAATGATCATTAAGGCAAATCCGTTTGGGATTGATTACATGACTAGCACACTCTACCACAAAACACCCAAATATGTGAGATTTTGATTCATTTAGAAATTTGATAGGTGTTACGGTTTTGGTTTAAGTTGCCTTGTAAATTTGTCCCTCTCATAGGCTTTTGGATTTATTCGGAAGTAAAAGTCTCTTTTAGAGCTTTGAACTATGATGTGCAAGTTTAAGGTTAATTTATTCCATTTCCGCTTTTCTTTCTTTGATATGAGTGTGCCGGTGATTGCATTGATTCTAGAACTTGTCTTAGTTGATCGTCCCGTAGTTTGCTAGATGATAAAGAGGTAAATTTAGGATTAAACCCATTTTCTTTGTTTATTCACCCTTTGTTTATGTTTATCATTGTTTAACCATGTTTGAATGCATGTGTTTAAGTAGCTAACCACATTGGTTAGTGAATATCCTTGTTTAAACCCTTGTTGCACTCATTTTTAGTGCAAGATACATTTAGAAAACATGTTGAGCCTAACCTTTTGTTTGTTTTAAATCCATTTAAATATGTAACCTATCCTCACCATACCGATAGTCGAAATCCTTGGTTGATCATTAGTTGCCTATGCTAGTTGGATGGTTTGGGGTTGTCTTGGTTGTGTCGGGTTGGTATATTCTCTATTGGGGTAAGATTGATGTCGTCATAATTATTGATTAAGTCTAGATTATTCGGATTAGCATGATTGTTATGATTTGTCAACAAATTTCAAAGTTGTAAAAAGGGGATACCAATTAGATAGGGTAAAAATAGTTCATTGAAAAGAAAAAAAAGAATGAAAAGAATGAAAAAACAGAAAAATTGAAAGAAAAAGAAGAACTTGGACTATCAATTGGTATTTCCCTAACTTTTGGCAAATAAATATAGAGTTGGTACAAAAGTTAAACCAACAAAAGGTTCTTAAATTGTTTATATCTTCATTTGAAGTTAGGAAAGTTCGTTAAAGCTAACATTGGTATGTATGGTGGTTAGAAGTCGTTTAGAAGGTCATACACCACAATGGTGTCGGTTTTTATCGTTTTATTGGGGAGTAATGTCGGGAGAACGTCTTTTGGTTTGTGGATTGATGGCAACTAGTGATATGGGTTGTGTTGGACTAGACTATATGTTAAACTTTGTGTTATTTCCTTTTAACACCAATTATATCCTAAATTTCCATACACATTGTTAATGACCCTTGTAAGCCTTTGTACATTACAACCGTGTTATTTACCTCTTTTGATAGACGTTATATGGTGCTTGCGCCATGGCGACATAGGGACGATTTTATTACAAGCCTATGGTTAAAATATATGTATCACGACTAGGCTTCGAGTGATTGATACAATATTTCAACTCAATAGTTTGTTAGTTGGAGAAAGTTAGTTGAGACGTTCTTCTTTCATTTGATTAAAGGGCTTAGTCGTGTTTTCTAGGCTTATGGATCATTCAAGTATTGTCAAACATTTCAATTTTTCCTATAAGATTAAAACTGCTTAACTATTCTTATGGTTGTGCTTCTTTTTGGAATAATGTCATGTTTTTCAATTGAGAACCAAGGGAATGAATGTTTTGAAATCTGAATTTGCTTGAGGACAAGCAAGGCTTAAGTATGAGGGGATTTGATATGTCCATTTATATGTATATTCCCATATCGTTTCTAAGACGTTTTAAGCTTAATTATGTGTAAATTATATGTATATTCGATGCTTTGATGGTGTTGTTAGTGATTTCAGGCTTAGAACAGGTAAATTGGTTAGAAACAGCTTTTGGAAGACTTTAGGATGCATTAGGATGGTTCGTGGACGCATACGAGTGAAGACGGAATGAAAATTACAAGTTTTGGCTGAAAACAGGGCAGGTGCGTTGCACCATGTAAGGAGGTGCGGAGCACTTTCTATTCAGAAACTTGGAAGAAGTTGGAAAGCCGGGAGGTGCGACGCACCAACCCTGTGGTGCGTCACATATCGGGCAGCTTCAAATTTGGTAACAAGGCCGGGTGCGCCGCACCTGAAGCTTGGTGCGTCGCAACTGTAGGTCGGTTTGTGAAGACCTCTTGCAAACTCTATAAATACAAGACCATAACCCTCCCATTTGACACACAATCACTTCTAGTCGACTTTAGGGTTCTTTGGGGGTATTCTTAACAGCTTTTTCGTCCATCAAGGTCTAAGGGTTGTTCATGATCTTCAAGGCATTCGGTTGTCGATTTTCTTAGCGTTTACTTGTTTTCTACACATTGGTACAATATGTTCTTCTATATTTTTACTCTTTGTGCTTTGTTTTTGATTATGAGTAGCTAAATAATTCGTCATCCACTAAGATGAAGTGATACATTGAATAATGGTTGCATAAATCTTTTGAATTCAAGTTGATTTGATTTAACGTTGTGTTGTAATCTTAGTTTATTAGTTCTTTGTATTTAACTCTCAATTGCGGATAGTTTTTGCATAACTTCAGTGGTAACTAGGTTGTGGTAGAAGTTATTTTGATTGCTTTGTTAGAAGCAATTGTTTCTATGACGGGTACGGTAGGAAGTAATTGATAGTTAATAAGGGTTAACGGGTTAATGGTTGGGTACAATCAATAGATACAACTGTTATCTAATTAACCAAAACAATTAATTGGCTAGGAAAGTTATGAAAGACGTCTTGGGGTACCGGTCTTAGTAATGGAACTAGTTAATTAAGGGAATTTAATAAAGTAACAAACTTGACGGGTACGGGGTTAGTCTTTGTTAGTTCTCGGTTAAAATCAACATAATTGAATTGGGTCTTTAAATATATGCAACCTAAATAATGTGTATCATGGAGTCGAATTGGATGATCTTCTCATCCTATTTGATTTAAAACAATTCTCTTTTCGATAAATTCTACGGAATTTCTAACTCTTTCAATCTAACTAACTTTCAATTTAAAATCAAGATGACGTGGTGTCTTTAAAAACCAAACTCTTTCTAAATTACTTAAAACTCGCTAACTCTTATTAGTCTCCGTGGAACGAACCTTTACTTACTTTAATCTATATTACATACGAACGGGTCCACTGCCCGATTGTGTGTGGTAAACGATTCGGAGTATTTATAGGATTTTAATTTAACTAGATTTTCACACATCAAAAACCCTCTGTAGAATGGATCTCATTGAACACAATTCAAAATTACAAATAAGATACTATACGTTAAGTAGATGTAATATAATTAATGGAATAAAAAAAATATAATTTATCATTAAAATAAGTCATTTTTATAACAAAAGCACTAAAATATAACATTATCAACCATAAGGTCGTCTAAGATTTACTACGATTAAAACCAATATACTAAAAGAAACTAGAAGAAATAATATACTCTGGGGTCATCATGCATCCTCTTCGGTTTTCATGAGCTACCTACAAATTAATCATCCATATATTAAATTAACCAGATTTATGCGTCGGCGATAGGGTAGTGGTGGCGACAACTGGCGACGGTAGTGTCGGTAACGGTGGTGGTGGTGATGGTGGTAGGGGCAACAATGGTGGTGAAAGTAAAGTAATTGATGTTAAAAGCGGTGGTATAGTTATTTTAAGGGTTGAAGAATCTATATGTAAATTACTTCATTAAGGGTTGAAAGTCCCAAGTTTGCAACGATTATGTAATTAACAACTAATGTAAATTACTTTAAGAACAATATACAAGATAGTAAAGAAGTTTAATCATATGTTTTATTTATTAAACAATGAATATTGTTAAGTTTTTCAACACATCAAAAACTTAACAATTATACAAAGAAAGAAAAACGCACTAAGTGTTATCTGTGGACAAACCAACAAGAGTTGCAGCTAGGTCAAATGATTCTTTATATAGGCAGTGAAGAGAATCACATGTCAACCCAATAGATGTTGACACATGAAAGGTGTCAACTATCTATTGGTGGATAAATCAGATCTATAAAGTTCTCTTTTCTTCATCTTGTTTCTTTCCCAAAACGGCATAAAAGAGAAACACCTTAGTACCAGAATGGTACAAGGTTACATGGCTCCTTCTTGATGTAACAACACATGTACTTGGGACCAGCCTTCTTATCTTCATAGTCCCGCCCATATTTGACTTATCCTTTAACTTGAAGATAATTGGTGATCGTTGAGAGCTCGCTGACGAGGTTGCTCACTGAGTTTCTTAGCGAATCCATGACTCAACAATCTCCCTCTATTCGCCGAGGAGACTTAGCTGAGTATGAGTCGCTTGAAGTTGTAAGAATAGCGAGTAGAATGAGGGAATGCTGATATTATTTATATGACAAACACCTTTACAATACACAACATTACAAAAGAAATTACAAGACTACTTAATCCCATTGTGATTCTTGCTTGGCCTCGATGAATGCTTTATCTTGTTGTCTTTCAGACTTCATCAGTTCTCGATCAATCATTCTTATGAATGTGGGATCATTGGAAATCTGAGCACAATATTTTCTTATCTTCAAAAGGAAATCAAATGGAGCAATTCCAGTTTCATTGGTCCTGAGAAAGAGTTCATGACCATGAACATTGCAAAAAAAGAAACCTCCAAGCTTCTCGTCATATGCACCATCCATAAAGAGTGTTCTGGAGGGCATTCTAAGATTCAACATTGGCTCATTTTCAATATCAGACTTAGGCACAACTGTCACACCCCCAATATGCGGGTCAACGGGTGGGGCATGACTTTCATAATATCACAACACAAGAGTATATTGAACGACTCAAAACGTATTTGTTTTAAAAACTTGCATTTTATAAAACATAATTATTCAAGGATCCAAATACATTACATGAAATTGAAATAGTCATGATTTGAAAACATTAAGAAATGACATTTGAACTACGAGTCCATATCCTTTAGAAAAAGATGGAGCATTAGAAGGCATGGTGGGTAGGGTCTTTATTCAACAAAAACAAGCGAACATCAAGTAGCAATCCGATCATGACCACATCTAATCACCTAATACATACTAAATTCTGTCAACATAAAGTTGGTGAGTTCCTTAGATTTTAATAAAACGTTTAGCCATGAACCACAAGCCATAAGTTAACCATTGTTTTACCACAATGAAGGTAGCCATTGTTAAACAATAATGCTAGGAATGTAATTAGTATACATCTATATAAGCTCATGATACGAAACTGACACGTTGTTATAGTTTGCCTCCCGATACTTGTTCAAGGTACCAAATGTTTACAAATATGTATCACCTGTTGGGCTCCCAGCCGTGTTTATGCCGGGTGGGGTGTGTCAACCCAAATAGCACTATTCAACATATCCACGTTTAAATCCATAATTAACGTGTATCATGATTGTGAGGACTTGTTGTAAACAAAGTAACTTATAATAGCCTTGTATACCGTTGTGCATGTACTTGTGTTCATAAAAGTAAGCGTATGTATTACAGCCCAAAATATATAAGTAAGATGGGGCTAAGGAGATCTCACCTTAAGAGAGTATAAATGATGAGAAATGGATGGATGGATTAAGTATGACCTATAGAAGAAAATATAATTTATTGTAGTATAGGATATTGGCGTTTGATTATTTTTAAAGGTTTTCATCACCCAAAAGCTTTATAAAAAAAATATATGGTTCAACATTTATTTAGTTGGTTATTGAGTTTTTCATTTAAGATGAAAAATAAATTTAGATCTTATAAAAGTGTCTTGTATTATTTCCAGATTAAACATATATATATATATATGTACTTTATATTATATGCACGTGTTGATGCCGACAAGACCATACATGACATCTGTTCCCATCAATTTCAGGATGTGGTGTTTCGGGTAGGTATAATCGTTTGCATGGACACACTAGTGCACTCACGCCCATACAATCGGTAGGTGTTTTCCCAAGTGCACTAGAGGAAACATATAAAGTATAAACTTATATATACACATATGAATCTTTTGGATCATTACATACTTGTGCTCATATTCACGCGTGTGCGGTACACTTGTAGTTAAAGTGCAGAAGTATGTATTAATATAAGAGTGATATGACCTGGTTGATGAAAATATTAACTATATTCCAGTGATGGAAATTTCTTTCACATGCATTAGATCCAAACAAAAATATATAATTAATACATTTTAACTCATGTTAATGAGTCCAAGAATTTACTTTACATTTCTTATTTTTCTTATGTTATCCAGTCATTAGATCTAATATTATTTATCACATACAAACAAGAACAAAGAATAAAGGGAAAAATCCATAAAAAGGTAACCTATTTACATGAATTTCCTATTAAAGGTAACTTATTTTGTTTTCGTCTATTTAAAGGATCTTATTTTCAAAAAGTTCCTAATAAAGGGTATCTCATTAGTTTTTGACAGACGGAGCTCGTTAAGTGCCACATCATCGATGCCACGTCATCAGTTTTGCTGACTTGGCACTTACTTTGACTGGTCAAAGTCAAGTCAAGTGCCACGTCAAAGTCAAGTGCCACGTCAGCAAAAAATTATGACGTGGCACTTAACGAGCTCCGTCTGTCAAAAACTAACGAGATACCCTTTATTAGAAACTTTTTGAAAATAGGATCCTTTAAATAGACGAAAACAAAATAGGTTACCTTTAATAGGAAATTCATGTAAATAGGTTACCTTTTTATGGATTTAACCCAAGAATAAAATTAACTTGGATCTAATAAGGAATAAAAAAAATAAACTTTTTGGTGATGAATCCCAAAGAAAATAATACTTAAAATAGATAGATAAAATAACTTGTATTCCTTAACACCATATGGATGCTTAATGTTATAGTTAAACACCCAATTGGCTAGAGGATGATAAATGATAGTAAGATAGATGAAATAAAAATTTCAAAAGTGTTAATAACCCTCCTGTTGTTGTCGACCAACAAAAAAAAAAAGTAAGATGATGGCTTTTAAAAATTATTCTAGACTTAGCTTTAATTTCTTACCAAGAGTAGTGACTAAAGTGATTAGTTAGTCACCTGAAACAACTCAAATGATTCTTTAGAAATTATCTAATGATATGTTTAATGGAAGAGTGATGGTGGTTTGAGGTGTAGTATGGAGCCGTGAACTCCAATGAGAGAGGGACTTTTAGTCTCTTTTTTTTTTGCAAATAGAAAGAATGTAAGTTTAAGGGGATTAAATATGGGGTTTATTATTTGTATGGGGAAGCCAAATGACTACATATTTGATTTGTTAGATGGTCATGAGGAGGTCGGTTTTGGGGTAGACAAAAGAGAAGATATAATCTTTTATGGAATATTATGTTTAATGCAAAGAGTTAAAAAATTAATTGGTGATTTAATTGTAAAGTTTAAAATAAAATGGTTTAGCTAGTATTATAACAAAATGAATGATTTTATACCCTTTTATTTTAAATGCTTAATAACATTTTCCATGCAAAGGTGATGGTGCGTATTTGTTAGTTTAGATATTTTTACAACAACTAATTACATATAAATCAAGTAGTCATATAATAATTAATATTAATACATATATATGTATTTACTTTTTTTTTAGCTATTCTTGTTATACTACATAACGTCAAAGGGTGGAGTTCTAAGTCAACGGATCTCGAATTTGACGGGTGTCACAACAACTCTGAGAATGGTGGGGAGCTGAGAAGAGACTCGAGATCTAAAAGTTGTCCTCTTGTCACCGCTTCTTGGTTGTTGAGGAGAAGGAGGATATGGATGCCTTGCCTTGCTGAGAAAAGAGTCTTCAACTTTGTATTTCTGCTCCATTTTATGAGTTTGCTTTGATTGATCATCAACCATCTTGATTAGGGGATCGTAAATTGGAGTTTTCTTGTCTTTGATCAGCTTGTAAATCTCTATCCATTTAGTGGGCCCAAGTGTATCTGGTTTGACATTCTTCAGGGTATACAACTTGGGCACTCATTTCCTTTGCATGCCCAAATTCTTTCCTTGTTGGGTAAGAGTGACCTTGACTGACATGATCTCTTCTTTCCTTTGCCTCACCTCCTTTGATTTCATGTAGGCGTACTGGCCTTCTTTAAAGTTTTTATTTTTTTTTTGGCAAAGAACTTTTCTTTATTCTTTTTCAGTGCTTCCAATCCACCAGACTGCTGAGCCAACCTCTTTATTTTATCATCAGCATTCTTAAGCTCTTCACCAATGATGATATACCCATACGGAGCTCTAGCTCCATACCCGAAGCAGAATACAAAGTTACTTTCGTACAGGAAAACACATAACGGAGCTTAACCTCCGATTAACATAATCATCCCGAAGCTCCGAAGGTAACGAATACCCAGCTCCGAGGAGATCGGATAAAGATCCCTCCCGCAAATAATCTATTGAATATATATTAAGCTCCGATATACTCGGACATAATTAGGTAACAAGATTACCACAAATCTCCTCAAGAAGGAAACAAGATATTTACAAAGGAGAAAGAGATTTATCCTAATTCTCTTACCCTCCTCTCCAAGTTATCTACCCTCTATATAAATAGAGGAGGAGCCTCACGGCATATTCATTCATACTCACTCATAACATATCGAATTCCTAAACCCTAAGTCGAACACAAATCGACTTATAAACCTCACACAAATACGCATCATGCAAGAAGAACCTTAACTCATAGTTTATTCGACCTCTGAATAAACCCTAAACAAAACCCCAAGTCGAACGAATTGACTTAGCCATAAAACCACCTGGCGTAAAGCGGTCTCCGACCCTCTGACCGTAAGGGAATCGTCGAATAACACCAACAACCCCACTCACACCTCTGGTTGAGCCATAGTGCGATTATTTGGTCAAACAACCAATAACTTGCTCAGTTATAAACTTTCTTGTGAGTTCTTGTTGTCTTTTCTTTTGTTTTAACTCCTCTTGAAGTACAATCTCTTTGGGAGTTAGTTTAGTTTTTTTTGGGGATGGTGAAGGCTTGGGAAAAGCTCCAGATAATATGAGCTTATCTTGTTGTTCCCTTGCCGAAGTGGGACCCTTGGGAGGCTTGCTTTGTGTAGCCACTGCTGCTTTACCCTTATCAGCAAATTTCTTTTCAAGTGCAGTATGGAATTCAGTAGTTGGCTTGAAGGAAGAAACATTGTTAGGCCTCGCTGGCAACTTCTCATGGCTGACCACTTTTTCAACACTTGCTGGCACATCCTCAGCGACTTTAGCAAGAGAAGCTTCAAGTTCAGAAGATGGAGTATAAAATGATGTGGTAAATGCTGGAACATCCTCAGCAGCTGCTGGTTCAACAATCTTTTTAGCTTTCTCCCCCTCAACATTTGCAGTTTGCTCCCCATCAACATTTGCTATCGGTTCATCAACCATCTCAGCATTTTCAGTTTCAGCTTGGGGAACATTTTCAACATTTTGGTTGGATGGGCCCTCATCAATTTTCTTCCCCTTGGAAGCATCTGAGGAACTTGCTGCTTCCACCTTATCTTTCTTGAGGAGCCTCAGCATTTCAACCATCATTCATTTAAGATATCCAACCTCTTCTTCAAGCTTTTTTGTTCTGCTGATAGAATCCTCCAATAACTTTCTGTCAGCAGTTGTAGAGGAAGGAGATGATTGAGGTTTCAGAGATAAAATTTCTTTGGTTAAGGTGGTGAGAAAATCATCTTGTTGTTTAGAAAAGAAGGAGACGGTGTGAGTGAGTTTGTGAAGTTTGGTAGTGAAGAGAATGTTGGATTAGGAGAGTTCTTGGAGTGCTGGTAAGAGTCTAGGCACCTCAGCAGCTGTTGCGAACTTACCAACTTCTTCTTTTAATTTTTCCAGCGAGGCGGAGATTTGCAAATTAGAGGTGCTGACTCTCTTCAGACTATGGTGCAAAAAGACTTAGTTCCTTTGAAGGAGATATTCATTGGATTTGGTCTGGGTATGATGTTTTGATTATACAAAAAACTCTATCTTTAAGCTCAGCCATTTCATCAATCAATGTGTTATTGCCACCAATCAATTCTTCGAACTTAGCCAATGCCCCAAAACTCATTATAGCCATCCTATCCACCAACTATGCATATAAATAACCATGCCTATTGCCTTGACTTTGCACAATCTGCAACCTTCACAGTAGTTCTTTCAATTGATACTTTTCAACATAACTTAGGCCAAGCACATTTACAGCAGTAAAGGCAGTGGTGGCATCTTCAGCAGAAGGAACCTTTAGATCCTTCAAAAAGATAGGATACTTAGAGCAAGGTACCTTGAAAAAATCTGGATGGTGCAAGGGGGCACTTCCATGATGATTTTATCATCAACCTCCTCTTCCTCATCATAAATACAAGGCTTGCGGATATGCTCAAGACAAACTTGCAACCTTTGAAGAAGTGCATTATCATCCAAATTAACACTCTCCAAAGTGCCCGATTGATTCGTGATGAGCAATTGACTTTGGAGAGTAGCTAGGAGAAGGAGGCATGTTTGACAAGGGGACTGGGCGATCTTCGAATTCAGTAGAAGGAGAAGAAATTAGCATATAGCCCAAGTCATCACCCAAGAAACCAGTAACACTGGCTTCTTCTTCACTTTCATCAGTGACAGCGAGTGTGATTTCTGCTTCGTCATCTTGTTGGCTGAACTCGCTGCCAAGATTTTCATCAGTCACATTACCAGCTTGCAAAATGTTTGTTTCAGTCCCTGCACTAACAGTTTCCGAGACATTGATAATAATGTGGGTAATGAAACCTAGTGCCTTAGTCTTAGTGTGTTGTCGCACCAAGACATCATCGGCCGAAGAATATGTTGACTCCAGCATCACCTGTGATCTGGCTGCTGTCAACGACTCAGAGGGTATTTGAGAAGAAGGGAAGGATTTGGGGGTGGAGTTGGACTATGACCTCTAGTAGGTTGCGGTGACCCAATATCTACACTAACCTCGCCTACAGAAGTTTGAGGTGGCTGCTTGCTGTTCCCATTTAACTCGTTAACAACCTGTTGGGAGGTTGTTGATGGGGTAGCCTGGGTACTAATGTCCTTGGGCTCTGAGAACTTCCTAGCCTTGGGTTTTGTTTCGGTCAAAAATTACCTAAGATAATTTTAGAAAAGATTTAAGACAACTTAAGAACCGAAGATTTGTAAGTGGGGTTTGGTGTTCAATGATCTTAAATTAAAAAGGAAAGTTTTCTTAACAAAAATAACTAAACTAAGAGTTTAGGTTAAAAATAGTTTTAAGAAGATCTTTGAGATATAAATACTTCGAGTAATTAAGAAAACGGTTGAAGATAATGTAAAGTAAAGAAAATTAATACTGAAATCTTAAAGAAATGCGATAAAGAATAAAGACACCAGAATTTTGTTGGCGAGGAAAAACCCTTGATCCAGTTAAGTGATCCTAGGTAAAAACCCCCGAGAGGATGCAATCGACCATCCAGCTGTTCTTTTATTATTATTTTAGTTTGTGAATGATTACAACGAAATGAATGAACAAACGAATAATAATTGTTAATTAACTAAGTTGTTGTTGTTGAGCGACGATTGAAGAGTGTGTTTTCTTTTGGTGTTGATGTATGAATGATTGCTCGAACTGCTTCTTCTAATCGATGGTCTCTTCTATTTATAGAGCTACACGTTGAACTATATCTCCGAAATATCTGGGATCTCCCTGGACTTGCTCTTTACGCTGAAGAAATGTCTTTTATGACCATTGAGAACTATTCTTCGTTAAGCAAATTTGTTGTCAATCCTGATTCTTGTGGACGAAGTGGTAGACTATCCGTTGTAACACGTGTTCTTTGTAAAACACGTCTTTGACTTCAGTTCTGCAAATAATATCTAATATACCAGACACATATTCGTTAGTGAAATCATAGATCTTGTAGACACCAAGATCTTATCGTATCAGGATACTAATATAATGTGAGCTGGAGCTCTGAACTAAGTAGGATCAAGGATCCTCCAACAAAATTATGTGTTTATTTAAAGCGTAAATTTTATTTAGGATCCTAGAGTAAAATTTCTACCCCAAACAATTGTCCCCAAACCTTATATTTCATTGTAAATAAAGATAAGTTTTCATTCCTAGGTTAATTTTCAGCAGTCAAACAAAAGTCAAGGGGTAAAACTTGTACTGATGGGACTTTGACAACTACCCACATTTATCTCTCAGTTTCCTATATATATCGACAATTTTTACTTTTTCTGGTTTATCTCGGGCCATTATCTCCAAACCCTAAACGTTAGTTTCTTTTTTCTTCAATCTTTCAAGTTTTTCTTTACTTTATTTACTCTTACTAAGTTATGCCTCGAATTTCTTCTTCCCGTTCCTCAATCAAAATAAGTAAGGATTTCAATCCTACTTATGTCGCCAAAAATTCTAGCAAATTTTTGTTTGTTGATAGCCATATTGATAGAATTAAGGGTTATTTTCCTAAATATACTGAATTTAGGGCTTTCGATCCTACTCTTACTTCTGACATACAGTCAGATCTGTGGATTTGTTTTCTCGGATTTCCTTTTGAAAACCTAAAACAATAATTCCTTTTCCCTGAGTTGTATGAACAGTTTTTTGAGTTTTCAAAGTTAGCATATCCACAAGCTATGCCTATGCTATGGAGAACCCTTTATGTTTTAGATAATCTAGTTAAAGAGAAAAGGAACGAATTTAAGATATCAGACTTTCCCCTAGCATATAATTTACAAACTTTTGGTCCTATATGCTTAATGCTCCTAACAAGAATAAGATATTAGCTTTGGGGGTTACTCAAAATGACCCATCTTGGAAAAGTAGGTTTTTCTATATTTCAAAAAATTCTCTTCCTAAAGGACTCTATCTGCCTACTGCTTGGACACAAAAAGGGTAGGGATTCATTTTTCCTCTCATCTTATTTGTTTTAATTTAATAATTATTTACTCCTAACTGGTTATGTTACAGCCAATCTTGGAGGATTTCCTACTAGTGAGTATTTAGGACAAGTTAGAATCAAAAACATATTGTCTCTCCCAGCAGGACTCGGAACTTTTCAAACTCTGCCAAAGTTTCCTAGTTCTAACCAAATTGTCCCCATGTCTGGTAAATTTGTACAAGAATCTTTATAGTTTATCCTAAGTATAATTCTAATCCATTTCCCATTCTTATAGACTCTGGGCTCTTCGATTATGACGAGATTGTTGGTAACATCGGAGATATTAAACCAGATTCTATTGGCAAAGGTAAAACTTCTTCTGGGAATGCTACCACTAAATCATCTAAGCGCGCTAGGACTACCCGTTCAGATGCAAATCCTGAAATTGAGAATTTGGCTTGGTCTGTGCATCCTAGCCCTATTGCTCAGATTTCTCCTAACATAACTCTCACTACTGCTTTGGATCAAGCCACAATGGTTAGTTACTTTCTATCACCTGCCTCATTCATTCCATAAGAATGTTTTCTAATTATTTTTCTTTTCTCCTAGCTATTGAAAATTGTTCAAGACAAGGTTACAGAGGAAACCAAAAGATGGCTAAACTAATGGAAGAGAAGAAATTAATGGCTTTGGATATCAGGGCTTTAAAAACTGAATTGACAAAAGTTAAGATGGATTATGTCAATGTGACTATTAATCGTGATTACTATGTGGCAAGAGCAACAGAGGCTGAAAAAAAGATTGCTGACAAGGTTGCAGAAGATTTAGCAGTTCAGAATAAGGTGTACGAAGACAGTGCTTCCCGTGTTGTTCTCAAAGCTAATATTGCAATGGCTTCCGAAGCCGAGGCAGAAGGTTTTCAAAGCGAGAAATGGAATGTGGCAAATTAGAAGGAGAAATTGAATTGGTTGGAGAAAAAGAATCCTAAGTTAGTTGAATCAAAAGATGAAGGATCTGACAAGGCCACAACTTCGAAGAAAAGAGATGATCAGTCTAAACCAGTGGAAGTTTCAAAGGATGAAGAAGAAAAGAAGGAAGAAGAAGTTGCTAAAGAACAAGATATGGAGCAAATGGATGAAACCTAAGTTTATATTTTTATGTTCTGAACAATTAGTTTTCTTAGGGTATGTGGTTTGTACTTAAAACTATTTCGATGGGGGTTGACTAACCTGGAATGGTTAGTTTTGGTGGTGTGAAAAATGGTTTATGTTGGCCATTTTGAACTTATGCTATGATAACTTTTTATTTTCTTAATTCTAGCTAACTGTCCCCAGAAATTAGGAATTTTCCAAATATGGTTGAGATAATTCCAGGATCTTGGCTTATTTATACCTACATCCCATTGGCATTTATGATCATCAACCCTATTCTAGTCATGGATCGTTCTAATGCTATTAATATGCCTAACACTAACCCTAAGCAATCCAATCATAGTTGTCGTGAAGATGATGTCTTTCATCAAAAACTCAGAGAAATCAAAGAAGAGTTTGACTCAGTGAGTGGAGTCCTTTATTTTTCTAATCATTCCTTTTCTAATGTTTTGACCATTTCATTTTTTATCCTAAAAATTAAAACAAACGATTGATTGCTATGAGCATCAATTACGGGAAAAGGATCTAAGAATCGCTCTATAAACTTTCTATTGTCTGAAAAGAAGCATTAAATGATGCATTAGCAGAAATATTTAAGGCTAAATCCAAGCTACATGAAAATATCGCTTGGCATTATGCAGAGCAAGAGGCATTACTAAGGACTTTTCATATAGACACAACTATTCGATATCTAGAGGCCAAACTACTGATGGCAACAAACACTATGGGTTTTGGAAATCCTAATTGGGATGTTAACAAGTGGAGTAGCTCACTATCTAAATTAGAAGAATCATTTGCTAAAGAAGCATTTGCTAGGAAACTAGATCAACATAGAAAATCTTTGCAATTATTCTAAAATAGTGTACCTTTGTTTTACCCTTTCTCAAGAATAGCATTTGCTCTTTCAATAAATCGAGACACTTCAGTTTCCGCATCTCCTTTTTATGAACCTGCATTTATGATATATCTTCCAAGAAATATCTAGCCGATATTATTAATTTCCCAATGTCTAATATTCAACGCTTTTCACGCACCTTGACAGTTAACACTCATTGTGTCGATTCACTTTTTCCTAATTGACTTATGTTAAGATAGTAGAGTTTTACACATACAATTTCTTGCCTAGAGAATATTTTAAAATCATCTTTACTTTCTCTATCAATATCTATAATAATTCCATGGAGGGTGAATCATCATTTAGACGTAAAACTCCTAAGAGGCTTAGGGATCAATCTATTCCAGTAAGCATTTCACTTGACCATGTATTTTAATCTCTTATCGATTTCTAAAAAGTTTTAATTTTATTTTTGTAGCTCATTGAGAAATTATCGGATGCTTATGAAGCAGAAATCACGTATAAGAACTAAACGATAAGAGTGCTAATCGACTTTTGAATTTAGTCATGGATACTAGAAATCAAACTTTAAAGGAAATGACAAGTTTGAAGAAGGAACTCAGTGATACTAAGGCAGAGGTTAGCAACTTGAAGAACTTTTTAGGTTGGCTGAAAGTCAAATATCCTCAAATATTTGGGGAGACTGAAGCAGTTGAAGAAAGCAAATTAGGGATCGATACCAAACTTCCTTCCCATAATCGTAATAATAGGAGGCCCATCCCTTAATTCTAGTAGCAATTTGTGAGTCTAATGTTTATGCTATTAAGTAAAGACTTTTGATCTCATACCTTTTCTTTTGATTAATCCTTAGATAGATCTCTTGCATTTCTCTTTGTCTTTGTTTCCTGTGTGAAGGCATTAATCATAGCAAATCATAATCAATCAATTTAATCGTTAGTTTTTTGGCCAAATCTTTTTGTTAATCGTTTGTAATTTAATAGAGAGATTATCCCTATTCTTTAAGATGACCGTTTTTAATCACGAACCAAATGAGTTGATTGTAAATTAATTAACAACCCCTTGTAAGGTGTTAACTGTGAGGATCTACTCACAATTAAGAGTTTTATATCGTGCGACCCGGGCGAAATGAGGTGTAATGTTAACCTCGTCGTTTGAGAAGGTGAGCCCTTTAACCTAGGATTGAAATTTTTGTTTAACCCATTGTAATCCATTTGTAGGATTTATACTTAGGAGAAATTGTCTTGACTTAGGATCTGTACCTTGGGTAGTAGCTTGTGATCTCTACTTGTTAAGATGCTGAATATTGATGATCCTGCACTAGAATATCAAGACAAAGCATATGCTAACGGTTCATGTTAGCCCTGATAGCTAATCATGACTCACCGGCTTAGGTTAGAGTTACGATGTATTGACTTGTGTTTTACTTTGGAGATCACTTTTTAGTTAGTTTCCAATTTTTGTTAGGAAGTATTTTGTCTAACAAACCTTCATGTATTAATCTCCATAATTCATAATTAGATGTACACATTCTTTAGTTTCATGACCAAAAATTCCATGAATAATACACCATTTAGTTCTTTCACTATAAATCTTTCTGGGTATTGTTTTGGGCCAATTAACCTTGTCTCCCAGACCTTTCATTATAGTATAAGTCCAAACATCTCGGTGGTAAAATGGTAATAAGAAAATTGTAAATATATTCTAAAATTTTTACCTTTGTTGGCCATACCTGAGTCCTTTTGTATCTTGCTATGTGGCTTACCTTTTAAGAAGTTCTTATTATTTTTCAGCGTTGATTCCTTTTTACATTCAAATCTTGCTGTGTAATTTTTCACCGACTCATGTGATCCTTGAATTAGCTCTTCAGTATTTGCTCTAGATATTGATTCGTCGATTTGATCGAAATATTTCTTCCATATCGTAGCTAAATAAGGATCCACAGAAGGTATGGCTTCAGTATTTCCTTTCAGAGTTTGTTCAGCCAAGAATTTTGCATTTTAAGGAGGGTTTCTCAAGTTTTCTTTCATATAAGGATAATCGTAGACCAAATCAAAAGAAGAAGAATTTTGAGATTGCTTATACATGATTTTGTTTGGAAAAAAGAAGTTTTTTGTACGATGTAAAAATTTTCGTTTTTTAGAATAAAACGTTTGATGATACTGAAATTATTTGCAAAAACACCTTTTTGCCCCACGGTGGGCGCCAAATTGTTTCGGTCAAAAATTACCTAAGATAATTTTAGAAAGGATTTTAGACAACTTAAGAACCAAAGATTTGTAAGTGGGGTTTGGTGTTAAAGGATCTTCAATTAAAAAGGAAAGTTTTCTTAACAAAAATAACTAAACTAAGAGTTTAGGTTAAAAATAGTTTTAAGAAGATATTTGAGATAGAAATACTTCAAATAATTAAGAAAACGGTTGAAGATAATGTAAAGTAATGCAATATAATACTGAAATCTTAAAGAAATGCGATAAAGAATAAAGACACCAGAATTTTGTTGACGAGGAAAAACCCTTGATCCAATTAAGTGATTTTAGGTAAAAGAAACCCTGGGAGGATGCAATCGACCGTCCAGCTGTTCTCTTATTATTATTTTGGTTTGTGAATGATTACAACGAAATGAATGAACAACCGAATGAACGAACGAACAATAATTGTTAATTAACTAAGTTGTTGTTGAATGACAATTGTAGAGTGTGTTTTCTTTTGGTGTTGATGTATGAATGATTGCTCGAATTGCTTCTTCTGATCGATGGCATCTTCCATTTATAGAGCTAGACGTTGAACTATATCTCCGAAATATCTGGGATCTCCCTAGACTTGCTCTTTACGCTAAAGAAATGGCTTATATGACCGTTGAGAACTTTTCTTCGTTAAGCAAATCTATTGTCAATCCCTATTCTTGTGGACGAAGTGGTAGACTATCCGTTGTAACACGTTTTCTTTGTAAAACACGTCTTTGACTTCAGTTCTGCAAATAATATCTAATATACTAGACACATATTCGTGAGTGAAATGATAGATCTTGTAGACATCAAGATCCTATCGTATCAGGATAATAATATAATGTGAGCTAGAGCTCTGAACTAAGTAGGATCAAGGATCCTCCAATAGTATTACGAGTTTATTATAGAAGGTCTAAAGCCTAAATGTTATTTAGGATCCTAGTAGTAAAAATTCTGCCCCAAACAGGTTTGCCCTTTGATTCACTCCGCTTACGTTTTGGGACGTCAGCGGAAGGTGAATACTGTAAAATTTGAGTTGGGGATGCTGCCTTGGATTTTTTGGTCTTTTTGGAGGGTTTGGAGGTTACTGGGGGGTTTACCAGCGAGCCAACCCCTAAAGGCATTTGGACATCTATAGCGATTGTATCAGCCACTTCATCAGAAGGAAGTGTTGCCTCCCAGTCGCTGTCTTTCGGGTATGAAGAAGGGTTAAGAAAGAAGAGTACCTCTTTCATGTGGGTAGTAAGGCGAACAACCAAATGTTTAGCAAGCTGCTTGTAAATGTTGTTTCCCACCCTTGCTATTGGAATAATGACAGCATTCGGAAACACATATTATTCACCGAGTGCCTCCTTGAAAATGAGAGAAAAGATCCTTACAAAAGGCATTGTATGTGACCTGTTGTTCATGCTAACCTTGGGATCGCAGGAAGATTTTGTATGTGACTTGTTGTTCATGCTAACCTGTTGTTCATGGTAAACTTGGGATCACAGGTAGATCCCAGGAAGATTTTGTTTTAAGGGATTGCTTGGGATCGCTAGAGGTTCTTCAAATTTTAATTATAACCAATGGAAGGCAACCATGCCTTCCACTCACTTTCATTTGTCGGGTCCACAAACTTATCATCATCAGTTTCTTGTGGAAACCCTAGAGTGAGACGAAGAGAAGCAGGAGTAGTGGAGATGATCTTCTCTGTCACACCCCGACTAAGGCAGAAAACTTGGGATGCAAGATAAAGCACACGCGCACACGGATGTTACATAGGAATAGCTATATGTGTGCATAAATTAATCATGGATAGTCAATTTCATAATTCAAACATGCAAAACTCGGTTCACAACCTCAAGTTTCCAAGCATTCAAATAAAGTATGAGATAAATTGCCACGCAGGGGAAGAGATTGGGCCTAATGCCATCAAGCACAAAAAGAAGGTATGCAAAACTCCGAATCCTATGCCTGAGGTCTGCCACAAGTCCCAAGTTCCAATTCTAGCCACAATTACCTTGAACACCTGAAAGGAATACTCAAAAGTGTCAACACAAAGGTTGGTGAGTTCGTAGGTTTTGTAAACAAGTATCAAGAATGGTGCTAGGTCGAAATATCATCAAGATCCACACAGCAATATGGCTAACAACTTACTTATGATAGCAAGAATCAAGTATCTCTATGCAACCAGCACTTACGGTATACCAGGCCTAACGGTGCAAGTATCAAGTATCTCAACTGGTGCCTCCAACTCTACCATTAGTATCAAGTATCAAGCATCTCAAACTCCAATATAAGTATCAAGCATCAAGTATCAAGTATCAAGTATTATAGTGCACATCATACAGTACAGTCAATTAGCCATAAATGATGATAGACACAAAGGCACGAGTATCCTTTCACCCCAAAATATTTATATAAGTAAAAAGGGGCTACGAAACTCACAGTGATCTGGTACAAGCACGGTTTATACGCACAGAGAACAAGCACAGAGATAGATAGGTTATATATATCCAAATCCAAGTACGCCTTTAAGAAACCCTATATACAAATCATTGATCATAAATAGGCACACGTATTAGTTCTTGTGATTAATTAATCATTGAAATGTCCTTGATGAACTGATGATTTGGTCCTTAATGATTCCTTAAATGTTTTGACTCGAAAAGAGTTTGAATGAACTTTAAGTACTCGAACTAGACTCGATCTGGACGTCTATGAACTCACACACATATACTTGTAATGTTAATTAGTTGATTCATATCTTTAATAATGATATTTAGCTTTAAGAACTCAATTTAGTTATTCATAGGACTCATACCTTAATAATTAACATAGGTCATGTCTTTAGTGTATTCAATTAGGGTTTGCAAAATGAACATAGTTCTAGATTGTTTTAGAAACTAGCTTTATTGTCAAAATGTAATCTTGAATGTGATAAATCAAACGGTAATGTAGCCAAGGATTGATTTGATGATTAGGTTCATGATTAGATCGTTTTTAAGTTTAGGTTATAGGTGCTAGATCGTCTTAGGTATTAGAATAGGGTGAGGATCGTTCCATAGTTAAGTACAAGATTGTTTCACTGTTCAATGGTTTCAAGATCGTTTCAAGGTTCAATGGCTTCAAGATCGTTTTAAGGTTCAATGGCTTCAAGATCGTTTTAAGGTTTAATGGCTTCAAGATCGTTTCATATGATAGCTCAAGATCGTCCTAGCCTACAAGGGTCAAGATCGTTTCAGAATGCTAGACCAGGATCGTCCTAAGGACACTTAGACCAAGATCGTTCTAACTCCAAGAACAAAAACAGAAGTACAAGGTCATTTCTAGTTCAAGAACAAGTGTTTAAGCGAAACCGATCCAAAGGATTAGTTACCCAATAAGTGTACCAACAACATCACAACACAACACACGATCAAACGAGCAAGCACGAAAGAACAAGAGGCTGCCCTAGGACGGTCTTGACTTCAAGATCGTCCCATCAAGACCGTCTTAGTCTCAAAACGGGCCAGAACAAGCTCAAGTATACAAACGAATGTCTAGATCGATTTCCAGGACTTGTTGGTCATAGCACTAGCACATATAAGCACAATAACACTAACCCATAACACTTCTAATGATTTCAAGACCATTTATAACATGAACAAGTCGTGGCACTCAAAAACAAGTTATACCTTCATATTCAAAAATGGGTTTTGTAGATTAAAACATGTTATGACCCAAATTTGTTCATAAAAATGTTACTAAACACATTTAGACACAAACCCATTAACTATTAACACGATTTTCATTCAAAAATTGGACCAAATCATCAAGAACATAAACTTGAAAAAGTATATTTTTAATTTGATCAAAAACTCATCAAATGTTGTTGTTACCTGAGAAATGATTCAAGAAGTGTATTTTGATTATCACAATGATGCTAAAAGTACAAACAGTTTTGATTTAACAATCCAAAATCAAGAGATGATCTTATGTGTGTTTTAAGGTGTTTTTGTGTGTGTTTTTAGTGAGAGAGGGGTGAAGGAGGAAGAAGATGAATAGTGGTGCTTCTCTCTCTAAGATTTCCATCTCTTTCTATATATACATTCCCATAATAAATGAACTCAATAAATGCAAGGACTATTTGTGAACATTTTGAACTAGAAACTTTTATAAACACGAACGTCCACGAACCGAACTTTAGTATTTCATCGTACTTAAACATAAATTCATTATCAAATTGACCTTCATATAAGCATATAATTTAGGTCTAAAGCACGTCAAGAACTTAAATAATTTGAACTGTCTAGCCGTTCTAATGACGAAAGTGTGATTCAAGGAACTTATTTAAATCATTTCTAAGACGGTTGTTACATTCTCCCCCTGACGGACTGTTCCAATTCACGAAGAGGATGGACAAAGATTTTCTCTGGATCCGCCAGTATACAGTGTTTTATCGGAGAAGCATGGATAAAATCCAGCATTGGCTTATATTCTTTCGTACCTTTTGGTACTTCAGATGTGTTGAGAAGGTTGTTGGAGTTTACAACTATCTCAAAGGAAGAGAAAGATTTTTGAGGATTTGGTGATATTTACAGGTGTATATTTCGGATAATTTAAGTATGTTATAGGAGTTTGTTCCTCAATTGGTAGTTCAGGAACCGGTGGATTTTGAGTAGCGGCGGTCGAGGAAGAAGGATTCTCGACATTTTCAGTAGATTGAGGAATATTGGATAAAGATGCAATTGAAATATTGAAGGAAATGA
The DNA here is from genome assembly GCF_010389155.1 of Erigeron canadensis. Taxonomy (NCBI): domain Eukaryota; kingdom Viridiplantae; phylum Streptophyta; class Magnoliopsida; order Asterales; family Asteraceae; genus Erigeron; species Erigeron canadensis. The sequence goes on from NC_057768.1 coordinate 22,015,734, forward strand.
AAGAAATTGATGAAGGAAGATAAATAGAAAGAGAGAGAGATTTGATTGAAAGAAAAATGAACAGTTTACAGAAGCGTGAAGATGGGAAAATGAGTGTGAGAGTGTATATATAAGGTATGGTGGTGGACCACGGTTGGTTGAGTGAAAAGACAAAAATGGATTTTCTCTCTCCTCTATTTTTCAAACTATGTTACAGTTGTATTCAACAACTGTTATATATATATATATATAGAAAAGGTTATGTGTGTAAGGTTTAAATAAAAGTAAAAGAAATTTTATCCAAAAATACTTGAGTGCGCTGTATTGACAGTTGTAACCTGTCAATCAGACTGACACATGAGGACAGGTGACGTGATCAAGGAAGAAAGTGTGATGACTCCTTTTAGTTTTGAATATTTAAACTTGTGGTTCACAAGTTTGCCAAGTCACCTACATAGTTACTTTGAAAACATTTAGCTTCGAAAATATTCTATGTTTTATTAAATAAGATATTTAAAGTTGGAAAGAAATTTAATACAATTAAGTGCCTTTTACTTCAGCAACCCTTTTTGAGAATAGAAGTTTGGGTGCTAAGGGCATTTAATAATTTTGAAAGACTACAAGCTGGAAGATGCTCAGCATGTCTAAAAGTTTTATCAGCGACTTCCTGACTAACGTTGATCGCTGACTAAAGTTTTTGGCAAACTGTCAGCCATCAACAGATTTTAAAAGCTTTTACCAGAGCCGTTTGATACTGGACTAGATGAAGACTTTTAGCTCTCCATTGCTTTTATTTTGCTTTTTCCCAAAGCAACAGGGATGAACGGATTTTATAAGTTTTTACCATAGTCGTTTGCTAATGGACTAGATGAAGACTTTTAGCTCTCCTTTGCTTTTATTTTGCTTTTTCCCAAAGCAACAGGTATCAACGGATTTTATAAGTCTTTACCATAGTCGTTTGCTAATGGACTAGATGAAGACTTTTAGCTCTCCATTGCTTTTTTTTTTTTTGCTTTTTCCCAAAGCAACAGGGATCAACGGATTTTGTAAGTCTTTTACACAACCGTTTGCTAATGGAGTAGATGAAGACTTTTAGCTCTCCATTGCTTTTTTTTTTTTTGCTTTTTCCCAAAGCAATAGGGATCAACGGATTTTATAAGTCTTTTCCACAATCGTTTGCTAATGGATTAGATGAAGACTTTAAGCTCTCCATTGCTTTTATTTTGCTTTTTCCCAAAGCAACAGGGATCAACGGATTTAAGATGTCTTTACCATAGCCGTTTGCTAATGGACTAGATGAAGTCTTTAAGCTCTCCATTACTTTTATGGCCAGCGAGCAAGACAGACTTAGACTCGATGAGCTAACTAACATGATGAATCATGTCGCAGATTCTCCATTTAGCATTCCTAACTTGCTGACAAGCAATTTGAATCTAGTTTCATTCAACGGTTTAGTAAAGATGTGATGTGTGAAATCGAGTAATAAAATTTATAAACACGAACTACTAGAAAACTAACTACAACACACTTACGGGCAGTATACCCGTTCGTATGCAGTATAGTAAACCGGTAAATCTGAGATCGTTCACAAGGACTTTTGTAAGAAATTGTCAAAATAAAGTGATTCAAGAAATTGGGGGTTTTATGGCCGAATTGCCACTTTGCAAATAGTTAGTAAAATTGGTTAGTAATCCCGTAGGATTAATCGCAAGAGAGAAAGTTTTTATTAAAACAATAATTTAAAAGGCATCCATCTTGATTTCACTCAACAACATGTTCAGATTGCACATAAAATGAAGTTCAAATCCAGTTTAGTTGATTGAACCGAGACTCAAATTAAGCACCAACCCCGTACCCATGAAGTTAATAACTTCATTTGACTCTCTTGTATAAACTAGTTCCATTACAAAGACCAGTACCCCAAGACATCTTTTATAACTTTGCTAATTCAAAAATGGTTTTGGTTATTAGGATAACAATTACATCTGCCGATTGTAGTCAGCCGTTAACACATTTATTCCTATTATCATTGAATGATTATCTACCCTACCCGTCATAGATCCAACTCGTTTGTACCAAAAAAATTGAAATAAAATATAGGCGAACAATAATTACCATTAAAGACACATATAGAATACCAATCAATTCACGATAAATGATAAGGAACAAATACGCTAAGATCGCGATGTAACGTTAAATGTAATTAACATTGAATTATTAAAAGTGTGCAAACCTTATATATTGTCTTATTCCATCAAGATGGAAGAAAAACTGATTAGCCACTCATATTAAAATACGAATAACAAATCAAATAAAGAGAATTCATCGTTACCGAATAGAAGGGAGTGGAAACGAATAACGGAAATAATCTAATCGGCTTGAAATCCTTAGAGATGGTTGGATATAAGAAAAACTCTCAAAAAGTGCTTCAAAAACGGCTGGAGAGCAAAATATAGGGTTTTGGAATTGTTAAGCATGCTATTTATAAGTCTCCAAAATTCTGCCCAGATTCGAACCTAATTGCGGGGCAATTCCAAGTTGTCGGGCAACTAGGTCTAAGTTGCGTTGACTTGTTGACTTCCATTGATTTAAAGCTGAAGGAGTTGCGGGGCAACGATTCTGTTCTGTTTTCTGTTGCGGCGCAACTACTAGTTACGGGGCAACTCTTCATTTTCCAGCTTTGACTTTTATTGAATTTCTGCAATCTTCATCCAAATGCTTCGGGATTCATCCGTTAGCATTTATTCCACCTCAATAATGTCGTTTTCTCCAGATTTACGCTTAAATACCTGTTAGTAGCGTGAAACACTATCAAATATCATAAACGCACCAATTGTATACAAAAACGGCTCAATAAACATGCTAAATCAACCATATCAGTTGTGGGAAATGAGTATAAAATACGATATATCAAATCCCTCCACACTTAAGCTTTGCTTGTCCTCAAGCAATTCCAAGCTAAAAAATATAAATTACCATGGCACATTATGGAACCACGTTTTAGTAATCAAAAAGAAGCTCAACCATAATCACAAGTGAGAATAAATGGTTAGGCAGTTTTAATCTTAAATGAAATCCGCAATGTTTGACAATATTTGACCGATACACAAGCCTTAATAACACGACTAAGCACAAATGTAACGAATAAGTGATATCTCGCCAATCTTACTCCAACTAACTTACTCTTGGGGTTGAATATTTGAATAATCACTCAATGCCAAGTCGTGATTCATAATCTTTTAACCATAGGCTTGTACTAGGTTCGTTCCTTCATCGCCAAGGTGCTAGCGCCCTATAACGTCTATCAAAAGAGGACTTTAAGGGTTGTAACATATCTGAGGCTTAACAGGGTATTTAAATAGGTTATGGAAATTTGGGTAAACAAATAGTATTAACAAAGAACTATCACAACATTTAACACAATTTTCACATATAGTCTAATCCATAAACAAACCCATGTCATTAGTTGCCAACGGTCCAAATCCCAAGAAGTTCTCCCGTCAATTCCCCCCAATTGAACAATCCAAAAACCGACACCATTGTAGTGTATGACAATCAAACAACTTCTTCCACCTAACTACCCATGTTGGCCTAAACGAACGTGCTAACTAAAGAAGAATAACTCAAAGGATATAGTATTGCAAGATCCTTTCCCCGTTGGTTATGATAATGTACCAACTCAACTCTTAAAATTTGTAGGAACATTGAAGCTTTTGTTAGTGTTTTTGATGAACCAACTAACATAAAATGATTTGACAAAAAGGAAAAATACCAACTGACAGCCCAAGCTCTTTTTCATTTTCATTTTTTTCTATTTTTCTGTTTTTCAATTCTTTATTCTTTTTATTCATTTTTTTTGTGAGCTACTTTTATTCTGACTAATTGATATTCTCTTAAATATTGGAGAAACAGTGACAAATCATTTTATAAAATGTTAATATGAATAATCCCCAAACTTGATCCAAAATCATGACGAAATCAAACTACCCCCATTAGATGAGAATATCCCAACCCGACACAACAAAACCAAACCCAAACCATCCACTAGCAAAGACAACCAATGACCCACTAGGACTTCCACTATCGGTATGGCTAGGAAAGGTGTATATTTAGGGTAGATTTAATAACAAAGAACAGGCTAATGACAACATGTTTTCTATTATTTCTTGCACTAAAAGTGAGTGCAGCATAAGAGTTTAAACGGGCGGTTCTGTAACACCCCGCTAAAGCGGAATATACGGGATGCACAGATAAGTACAAATGCACACAGTACAAGTTCAACACAGCCATTAAGATTAATCAAAGATCAAGCGAGCAAAGTCAATACAGATCATAATTAAGTCTAGAACAAAAGTGCAATTGTTATTACAGAATATATCTGAATCAGAATAGTCAAATTCATGGAACAGAACAATTGCCTCATCGAACAGAACTTGAACTGGAATAGCAATAAGGTCTTCGTAGCTCCTGAACTTATATGCACGAACCGTCACCAAAGGAATGAGCTTAGAACGGAAGACTCTTATGCTAAGATCTAGAACCTAGCCTGAAAAGCATGTAAGTTCAAAGGTCAACTACAAAAGTAGTTGGTGAGATTCACATAAAGTACTTTATAAATATACATAGTACTAGTATGTATAAAAGTCAAGTCATATAGTCTGTACGGCTGTCAAATGTACCTTGTTGTATTAACAATAGTTTAGAATCTGTAATGTACTTAATATGTATGTCTATTATTACTGCTAATCCGCTTGGCCATGACGAGCTATGATAATTCAGGGAACTCATGTAATCAGGCAGCATATAATTATGAACTAGGTCAGAACCGGTGACCAGAGCATGTGATCAGAACAGGTGTTCAATAAGTCTAGGTAGTATGCATTCTCCTGTCCTGAGGAGGATGAGGGTGGGCCTACCCTAACAGCGCTGTCCATATACCTACGGTTCATTCCCAGAACTGGTGGGAGATGAATTGATAGCAGTAAGTCTTAGGCCTCATACATAAAATAAGTACATAACAGTATGTATTCAAGATCCTGCCCATTCAAGATCTAGAAAACACATTAAGAAAATAAGTATCATAACATAAATAGTCTGTCTGTACGTAAATAGTCTGTCTGGAAGTAGTCTGTCTGTACATAAATAGTCTGTCTGAAAATAGTCTGTCTGTACATAAATAGTCTGTCTGTCTCAAGGTAGTACGTAGTACAGTCAAGAAAATATATTTATATAAGTTGGTATACATATATAAGTACAAAATAGTTTCATGCTTTTCAGTCCCCGATAAAGAACTTCAAAAATGTACGAAAGGGGGAATAAGTGAACTCACAGTGATCTGGTACAATATAGAGAACTAGTACAGTGAACAAATACAAAGATAGATAAGTATATCTATCGAGATCCAATTACGCCTTGCCGAACTCCTATGCACATAATAACCATATAGAAGTACATAAATTAGTCTAAGTGATTATTCAATCACAAATGTCCTTGATGAACTGATGATTTGGTCCTTTGAACGTTTTGACTCAAAATAGTTTTAACTGAACTTTACGTACATGAACTGTACGAAGGTGAGCCTTAAGTCTGTTTCAACTGAACTGTACGAATTTAGACCTTAAATTCGTTTGACTGAACCTTACGAATTTAACCATTAAATTCGCATGAACTAACCCTTGGTACTAAAATGAATTTCGTTTGGAATGTTAAACGAATTTGAGCTCGTGCACTTTTCATACGAACTTGGGCTTTTATTAAGTGAACTTGGGCCTGTACAATTTAAGGCTACATGGCAAACGAATTTACTTAAACTCGTTTAATAGAACGAGTCTTAACTTCATGGCGACTTTTATATTCGTTTAGGTGCTAAAACCAATTTGAACTTCGTTGGTAGAGACAACGAATTTTATATTCGTTTAAGGGGAAAAATGGGCTCTTCACTTCGTTCAAGGAAAGTGGCCTTTTGAATTTCGTTTGAAATGGGAATAGGCTTTTAAATTCGTTTCACAAGGCAATTGGGCCTTTATCTTCGTTTCAAAGGAAACGAACATTAAGTTCGTGCGGTGGCTTAATTTCGTTTGGGCTTACGAAAGTAATCTTTATTTTCGTATGTAAGTTACTAACTTCGTTCAAGACAACTTAATTTCGTTTCTAAATTCGTTTTGGACTATTGAACGAAGTTAAGGGCTGAAATTAATATAAACGCGAGTTTTGAAGATTTAGACATGTTACGACCCAAATTTGATCACAAAACAGTTACTAGACACATTTAAACATAACCCATTAATATTTAACACGTTTTTGACATCAAAATCGACCAAATCATCAAGAACACAAGTCTAAAAAGTTTATTTTTAATTTCATCTATAACATAAGATTTGTTGTTGTTACCTCAAAACCGATTTCAGAAACACGTTATGATGATTACAAGGAAGCTAATGATATCAATGATTTCACCCAACCCAACCAAAATCAGGAGATGAATTTAGTGTGTGTTTTAAGGTGTGGGGAGTGTGAAGAGAGGTAGGAGATGATGAATAGTAAACTTTTAGGGTTTTACACTTTCTTTTTATACCTTACCATAAAAATGAGATTTCACAACTACAAGGCCATTTTGCAATTAATTTAGGCTGAACTCTTTTATGAACTTTTAACATTTACGCACCGAACATATTATATTATTGCACGTAATCGCGAACTCGTCGTACAATATTAATATTTAGATCAATTTGAAGTTCATATAAGCACATAGTAAACATCTAAAATACGTCTAAAACTCATATAAATTAGACTGTCTGGCCGATCTAGTGGCATATGTACGTTTTTAAGAACTTAAATAGAACATTTCTGGGACGGTTGTTACAGGTTCACTAACCAATAGGGATGTAATCAAGTCGAGTCGAGCTGACACAGTACCGAGCTCGACTCGATTGTAAGACTCGAAGCTCGCAACTCGACTCGAGCTTGATCGACCCTTTATTTTCAAGCTTAAGCTCGATCTCGTCTTACGTGTCGACACTTTCGAGCTCGACTCGGCTCGACTCGAATATGAAATAAATTAGGTTTCAAATCAAATTAGTTCTATAAGCTTGACAATTTGTAAATGCAGATTTGTGTGACAATAGCAACATAGATTTGATTATCGTTTATGTTTTAGGCACTATGTTTGTAATCATTTAAATAAGAACTTTTGTTGGTATTTAATGATTACGTTAGAACTTCAATATTATATCTGTTAAGTTTTGTTTTGTGTTTGTGTGTTATATATTATTTTGCAGGTACAAGAACATAGAACCAAGGTTTATAAGTGTCGTAGAATACTTAAACGATGGTTGGATGTTATGTACAAGTCAAACGAAGTCAAACAAAGATCCAAAGGGTCGAACCTCGTGCTGACGTCAGCACGAGGAGATCGATTGGTTATGATTCGGGCTTAATACTTCAATTAAGGCCGAAGCCCACGCGAACCAAAACCCTAATAGTATAAATACCAAGCTAATTCACGAAATTAGTAATTGGAAGGGTTAATGAACTTTTGACGAATTTACGAATTAAGTTGATTTGTTGTTCGTGTGTTCTCCTACAAGAATTACTACTTTGTGCGTGACCTTAGGTTGGTTAATTTCTCATTAATCAACAGAAGGCAATAGCAATCTAGTTATCTCAAGAGAATTCCGCCCTCTTGACATAACGAATCACATCTTATTACGATCCACGCAACCATAGGACCTTACAAATGGTATCAGAGCCCTAAGGTTGATTACTAGAAGGTGTAAGACTGTTTGATTTGCTATTGATTGCAAAAACGATTCGAAATTCGTGCTTTTCTTGAAGTTTAATTCGTACTTCGTGTGACCTCGTGCTTACGTCAGCACGAGGTGATCTTCGTCTTCGTGCATACGTCACATCAGATTGACTTCGTGCCATCCTCGTGCCACGTCTGCACGAACTGCTCTTCGTGCCTAAGTTTGTGACAAGTTTCCTTCGTGTTTCACTTCGTGTGACTTCGTGCCGCACGAACTACTCATTATTTCATTTGATTTAATATTAAAAGATTCGAAATGACTACCGTACCAGCTGCTGCAAACTCTCCAAATGCCTTACTTATCAGTCAGATGATCATGCACGATCATGAAGTTGGTCATGGGAACACACCTCCAAAGCTGTTCCATATGGAGAACTATTGGATGTGGAAAAGACGATTTGAAGATTACATTCGTCTAACGGATATTGATATGTGGATTGTGATAACTCAAGGTTTTGATTGGCCTACTTATGAGAAGAATGGAGTAATCGGTAGATATACATATATCGATATGTCGATTGAAGAAAGGAAGAGGTATGCTGTTGAGGGAAAGGCTTTATCTACTCTTACTATGGCCTTACCTCGGGAAAGTGTACACTTGTTTAAAAAGTACTCTACTTCAAAGGACTTATGGGAAGCCCTCGAAAGATATTGTGAGGGTGATGCAACTTTGAAGAAAAATCGTATCAAACTTCTGAAACGCCAATATGAAGCCTTCAATGGACTGAAAGGAGAATCTCTTGATTAGATTAATACTCGATTCAGTCATTTGACCACTGAGTTGTCATATTTTGAGGTTGTTTATCCTCAGACTGAGTTAGTTGATAAGTTTCTGGATTCACTACCTAAATCATAGACTGATTATGTTCATCATCTACAAAATGATAAGGAATATAGTTCGTGGGATTTTGAGATGGTATTATCCAAACTTAAGAACGGAGATATGAAGAGAAGAATTAAGGATACTCACTCAGATTTTTCTCAAGATCCGTCTCTATATCATGCCAATTCTGTTGATTTGGCAAGTACTAGCTCAGGGAATAATGCATTTCTAAGTGGTGCTGAAACTACACCAATAGTAGATGCAGAAGGTCTTGCTGGATATGTTGCTTATGACAATACAAATTCAAATGTCAAGAGCAATGTACAATCCTTTCATTCTATACCAATGAGTATGAGTTCTGCAGAAGGTAGAATGAGTGTTTACTCAGCTTTTTGTACTGCTCATGAAGCATTCATTGGAGGAAAGGTTATTGATCCTGCATTGATCGATGAGGATTACAATCAAATAGATCCTGATGATTTGGAAGAAATGGATCTACAATGGCAGCTAGCTATGCTTACCATGGTCAGGAGATTCACTCAGAGAACAGGGAGATTTGTAGGAAATGGCACTAAAGGTTTTGACAAATCCAAGGTGAAGTGTTATATATTGCGATGGATTTGGTCATTTTGCTAGAGAGTGTCAACGACCTAAGAGAAATGATAATATCGTTGCTGGTAGACAAAACTACAATCAAGGCGGTTTTACTCTTTCAAACAGTCAGAAAACTCAAGCCATGATAACATTACCTGCTTCTCCACAACATGCAAGTACTCCTCATTTTATGGAGTCAAAGGCAATTGTTGTAGAAAATCCAGATGGCACTTATCAATAGGATACACAATCAGAAGATACCTCAAATCATGCTTACATGGTTGAAGTTTATGATGAGGTAGCTGCAACAATTGACTATGCTGTGTACTCAAGTGAAGAGAATGCATCTGAGATAGTGAAGCAAAATCTTCGAAAAGTTGCTGAGACTGTGAGATCTGAGAGTAAAGCTGTGACTGCTCTTAAGACATCTGAAGAAAAGGTGGAGTCAACTAAGCCAGTTGATGACCTGTCTAATTAGAGAATTGAAGATCAAATGAAGAATTTTGTGATACCTGAAGGTATGACAACTGAAGATTTCGTTGCATACATGGCAGATTATAAGGCTGCAGATCAAAAGGTATCATGTTCATTATTTTCAATCATTGATGTTTGGAAAATGGTGTCAGAATTAAAACTTGAGGTGTTCATTCTAAATAAATCAGTCATTAACTTAACTAGTCAAATTTCTGCCTTTAAGAAAGAAAACGACTCTTTGTTTACTAAAAATCCTGGCCTTGTTAAACAAGAAAGTCTTTATCAAGATAAAATTCGTGCATCAGATAAGGATATTCTTGCTTTAAAAGAAAATTTAAGAGAGTCAGTTCTAGTGGAAAAGGTAGGAAAAGAACAATATGCTCAACTAACTGAAGACCTTTCTAAAAAGGAGAAAGAATTAGTTGATGCAAAACTTGAAGTAGTTAAGCTTAATACAAGATTGGAACAACTTAGAGGATTTGAATTAATAAGATCAATGCAGTTGCAAACACCTATACCACGGGATTCAAAAGATAAGGGTGGCTTGGGTTTAGATTATAAATAAGTTAGAGGTCCTTTTTATTATAATTATACAGAGTCTCTAACACAACTTTCTGAGAAGGTAGAGGTTGATGAAAATGCTCCACCAGTCTCAGAAAACCAAAATGTTGATCTTAAATCTTCTAAAAAGTCGATTGATATGATAAAAGAGCTAAACAAGAAACATAAGCTTGGAAGTTCTTTTGTTAAACCAATAGATCCTAAAAATGGAGTTTATGATGCTAGTGCTCCAGTAGGGTCTAATCAAGTGAACTCAACTTGTCCTGATGAAAAGAATATTAAATGCTTTACAATGAAGGGATGTGATACTGTTTATACATCTACTGAAGTTGAATTTAAAAAGATAAATCATGACAAGATTGATAAAGTATGGAATAAGGATGAATCTATATTAAGTGGATTCACTTTAACTCCATACTCGACTCATAAAAACTCTCAAAAGAAAGTACATTTTTCAAATAATAATGAGTCAACTGGTTTGTCAAAAGAAGAGTCAACCACAATTCACCTTAAGGAATGTTTAGGCGTGACTTCAGCTGAGTTTGATATTAAAGCTAAGAAAGCAAGGGCGAAAAAAGCATGTTTTTATTGTTATGAATTAGGTCATGTATATAGTTGTTATCCTAATAGGAAAAGAAGATGTCCAGATAAGGGTTTGTCCTCTGGAGCATCTAGTGACTCAGACATTGTTGCTCATAACAATAGATCTAAGACCCCAAAACAACAGGGACCTTCACAGAATACTACTACTAGTAGTGGAAGTCCGATTCGTTCCTGTACACCTCAAAGGAGTAATTCACCTAGGAATAAGATGGCTCAATAGAACCGATCACCCCCTTCTAGAATTAATAGTTCGTCTAAATTCTATGATCAATTGGGGAGTCAACCTAGATATGGTACTAATTCACCAAGGAATTCTCTTCCTAAGGCTCATTTCAGTTCACCTAAGAAACAGTCTATGACACCATCTTCATTCAAGGCTCCATTACAGAGCGATGGATATTGGACCAAATTAATCATTAGAGATGAATTCGGCAAACCTAAACCTCAAAAGGTTTGGGTTCCTTTCAGAAACTAACCATCTTATCGTCTGATGTGCATAAAGAACCAAGGAAGCCTATCAGTCTTTGGTATGTTGACAGTGGATGCTCTCCTCACATGACAGGGGACAAGAAAGTGTTGTCCAACTATGAAGATGTAAATGGTTCTTATGTTAGTTTCGCAGGTCCCAAGGGCGGTAACATCTCGGGCCAAGGTGATGTTGTCAATGGGAAGATTACGTTGGAGAAAGTCAATTATATGGCCAAGTGTTTCTCAGATTTGTGTCCATTTTACTGAGAAAGAAGCACTTATTTTGAAACCAGGATATGTTATTCCTAAAGACTGGATCCTGCTAAAAGCTCCAAGGAAGAGAGACATCTATGGCCATGTGTTAGGTGTTAATAATCAAAAGGAGTCAGTTTGCTTGTTGACTAAAGCAAACGAATCTGAATCGTTGCTATGGCATAGAAGAATGGGACATATTCATTTTCGAAAGATGAATGATATTGTCAAACATGGTTTAGTTGAAGGTGTTCCCATGAAACGGTTTGAAATGGAAGACAAATGTGTACCTTGTCTGAAAGGGAAACAACAAAAGTCTGCCCATAAACCGAAGCAAGAAAATTCTATTGCCAACCCATTTGAGCTACTTCACATGGATTTATTTGGTCCACAGATTTTGATCAACTTCTTTGTTGAAACTGAAAATGTTTATGGAGTTCGTATTAAGAGAATCAGGAGTGTTAACAGAACTAAATTTAAGAATAAGACATTGGAAGTCTTTTGTTTGTCCAAAGGAATCCAACATCAATTCAGTGCACCATATGAACCACAACAGAATGGAGTTGCTGAAAGAAAGAATAGGACTCTAATCGAGACAGCCAGAACAATGCTTGCTGATTAAGGGCTCCCTACTATGTTTTGGAGGGAAGCAGTGAATACAGCTTGTCATATTTTAAATAGGGTTTCTGTAGTTAAGCGTCATAATAAGACATGTTATGAGCTTCTACATACGAAGAAACCAAATTTACATAATGTTGAACCATTTGGTGTACCGTGTACTTTCTTAAAATATTTACCTCAGTTAAAATTTGATCCAAAGGTTGAAGAGGGATTTTTCATAGGTTATAAACCGGGTACTCCAATTCGACGGGTTTACAATAAATTAACTGGCAAAGTTGACTTGGGTACTAATGTCAAAATTGTCAGTCACAAACCCGCTGTACATTCTGGAACTGGCAAAAATTTCAATTATGACAGTATATTTCGTTCATTACACGGTCCTGCTTCTTATTCAGATCCTGAAACTGTTGATGATGTGATCATTTTAAGGGATCATATGGATTATTCCAATACTTCTACATCTACTCTTGCTCAAATTGTTGGTACTACTCCAACCAAAGTTCAATCTACTGTTATTGGTGAAGGTAGTAAGGACAAGAATAAGCTAAAAGATTCAGATAATTGTGAACCCGAGAATACTACACCACTTACTCCATCAAAGGTTTCACTGCCTGATGATGATCCTATTTCCGAAGAATCAGAAGATGATTTTAGCTCTCCTGAGTTTCAGATTAATACGAATTTAGGGGAAAGTCTGAATGTTGATTCGGTTCCTCAATATCGAGTTAATAAGGATCATCCAGTTGAAAATATTCTTGGTAATGCAACAAAACTTGTTCGAACAAGAAATCAGTTGAATAAGGAACTGACTAGTTTGTTTTGTGAAGTGAAAGACACTGGATTGATAACTAAATGTTTATATTCTGGTTTCATTTCACAAGTAGAACCTAAGAATGTTAAGGCAACACTTCAAGATCCTTGTTGGGTTGAAGCTATGCAAGAAGAATTAACTCAATTTGAAAAACTTGGAGTATGGAAGTTAGTAGATGTGCCTAGAAGTAAAGAACCTATTGCAACTCATTGGGTATTTAAATGCAAACGAGATGACAAAGGGGTAGTTACTAGGAACAAGGCATGTTTGGTTGTTCAGGGGATTTCACAACGAGAAGGATATGACTATAACAAAAATTTTGCACCAGTTGCTAGGATTGAAGCTATAAGGTTATTTTTAGCCTATGCTAGTTTCAAGGGTATAAAGGTGTATCAGTTAGACGTTAAAAGTGTTTTCTTGTATGGTGAAGTTAAAGAAGAAGTATATGTTTACCAACCATTAGGGTTTGAAGATCCTAACTATCCAAGAAGGGCATATCGACTTGATAAGGCTCTTTATGGATTACATCAAGCACCCAGAGTGTGGTATGAGAAGTTGTCGACACATTTGTTGACAAATGGTTTTACAAGAGGGTCGATAGATAACACATTGTTTATCAAATGGAGGAAGCGATATTATCTAACTGTACAAGTTTATGTAGATGATATCAAATTTGGTTCATCTAACACAAATATGTGCAAACAGTTCGAAATGAGCATGAAAAAGGAATTTTAAATGAGTGCTATGGGGGAACTTCAATTCTTCCTCGGACTGCAAGTTGATCAAAGAAAAGATGGATTTTTCATACACCAGTCTAAGTATGTCGATGACATCTTGGAGAGGTTTCAAATGTTAGAATCCAAGACATATGGTACTCCTATTCAGCATAATCATGGTTTAGGAGTTCTTGATTTGAAAGATGAACTTGTGGATGCAACTTATTATCTTGCTATTATTCGCTCATTGATGTATTTGACTGCTTCGCGTCCAGACATTATGTTTGTTGTTTGTCTATGTGCTAGATTTCAAGCTAGTCCGAAAGAGTCACATTTGGTTGCAGCCAAACGTATTCTACGTTATCTTAAAGGAAACCAAGGGCTTGGTCTATGGTATCCTATGGGTGGAACGTTTGATTTTGTTGCATATACTGATTCGGACTTTGGCGGTTGTAACAATGACAGGAAGTCTACGACTAGAGGTTGTCAGTTTTTAGGAGGAAGATTAGTATCGTGGCAGTGCAAGAAGCAGACATGTGTCTCTCAGTTTTCATGTGAGGCAGAGTATATGGCTGCTGGTAGCTGTTGTTCCCCGGTATTGTGGATTCAGCAACAACTTCGTGACTACGGCATGGATTTTCTTGATACTCCTATTAGAATAGACAATAAGTCAGCTATAGATATTATTAATAACCCTGTCATGCATAAGGTCACCAAGCATATTGATATTAGACATCATTTCTTGCGTGATTGTGCCCAAAAGAAGTTAATATATTTGGAAAAAGTTATAACTGATGATAATTTAGCTGATCTGTATACCAAAGCATTTGATAAGACTCGTTTTGAGAAATTAATTCTTCTCAATGGGATAAAGAATGCTGATTCATATTAAATCTCTGAAAGAACTGGTTTTGTAAGTTTATGTCTGTAAACAGCTAGAGTCATAAAATTACAAAAAGAGTTCTTAGTGTGATATAAAATCATAAAAATGTGAAAAATTGGAAAATCAAAAGAAATATGATAGAGATTTAAGTTGATGCTTTAAGACGATTAGACGTGAGGATACTTAGCTTTTAAGTCTGCTTAATCGTAATATAATTGCTTAGTTCAGTGATTACAATTTGGGATATATTGGTAGACACAAAGTAGCAAGGTTTCCTTAATCAGAACTTAATTAATACAATGTTCTTGTGGGAAACATATTCAGATATATGGCTAAGAATGCTTGCTTTTCAGAAATGAATTGATCTAGTCCTTAAATTCTGTGTAAGATCTAGTATTACTATAGGATTTGTTCAATGTATAGGCAAAAACCTCTACAAATCATGAGCATGAAAGTTAAATGTGATATTGTTTATGCAAATGAAATGAACGTTAATTAAGGGGCTAATGTGGTCTTTGAGATTCGGACAAGTATGTCCTCGGGGTGTCTTTGTATACCTAGCCTACCTAAAGCTTCCAACTTGGGATAGGTTGTCAGAAGGTTCGCTACATGGGTCTCATAGAAAATCACGGGTTCCTTATAAATAATGAAATGCAAAAGCAAATAATGTTAAATCACAAAGTAATTAAATTTAGTAATCTAAAAAGTGTCTCATGGTTTTTTTAAAGATGTTTTTGAATATATTTTGAATACTTGTTATCTTAGTGCTTGTATCGATTACGGAAGTATATTTGAATGTGGGTCACATAAGTTCGCAAACTAATATGTGGCATGAGTAACTTACTAGGTTACATGGTGACTGTCCTTGGCTCAAGCAATACGAAAGTGTCACAACTCAAAGTAAACTGGAAGTACCGAGTGTTTAAGAGGACAAATATACCGGTAATCGTGGTTGGGTCACTGTTCATAACTTTTAGTCCTAACTCAAGAAATGGTACTAACTGAAAACACCTCTATGTCAATGGTTAGAGTTCTTTGCAGTATAAACACTGAACTGGAGACGACCAGTTACAGTGATTGTATACCAAGTCCTTGAATAGATTACTTAGTAGGTGACAAAGAGAAAGACGATGCAATAAGTAAGTATACCAAAGTAAAATGGTGAGACCAATGTTGTTGCGGAACCAAGAGAATACATAAATGTAAATATCCTAACAACCTATGAAGTACAAATGATCTATACTAGTAAATTCTCTTTTAACAATCGAAACACTTAAAGTTGTGAAGTGTTCCCTTTTACGATTGACAGAATATTGCACAAGTACACCAAGAATATTGCAAAAGTCTGAATGTGCAAAGTTATATTCTTGTTGTGCAAAGACCTCTATTTATAGACAAAGTTGGCATTGGGAATCCAACTTTGTCGTATAGATATGGTTGACAGCATTTAAGGAAACCAAGTGAGTTCCTTTGAAATGCTTGATAAGGTAAGTCAAGACATTACTTTATCTAACCTGCTTTATGCACTTTTGTACTTTAATCATAGACAAATGATATTATTTGTATAAAGCTGCATAAAGCAAAAAGGTCTTCCTCGTAAACAGTGTAAAGCATTGTAAAGGCTTTAAACTGATATTTTCCAGTTTCGATCTGAGTAGAATGCCAACTGGGCTTCGCTGCCGTTGTCATTCTTTATCTTCCATTTGTTATCTTTGACGTCAATTGGAATGTCTTCAGTTCTGATCAAATCTAAACTAGATGAAGTCTTCAGTTGCATAAACTATACGTTGCAACTGGACTTCAATATATTTCTGGACAAATCTTCTGGTCTCCAAATGCAACTGGAGGCTGACCAGTTTGAACGAAACTGGTTCTAACAATAACTAATAATAAGAGAATTATTTCTCACTTATAGACTTATGTAAATGTAATCTGATCTAATCCACAGAAACTTAGAATTTCTTGTGAATAAATAAAGTAGTTTAGTTTTTATTTTATTTATTTATTTTTTTTAGTTTTATTTTTTATCTTTATTTTTATTTTGAATAATAAGTGTCAGTTTGTGTGTCAAAGTAGTTCTTATTGCACGAGAGATTTGATAAGCACCTGATGATTCCATAGGACGTTATGATTCTTAGTGAATTGTATGAATCTTGTTGCTTCTGGTATATGTGTTTAAAGGATGTATTTTCTAATATAGACATAAGTTGTTTAAGTTTAGAAAATGAAATTGTTTTGAAAATTGTCAAGTCAAAATTTTTGTGGATGTGTTTCAAGTAAAATTTTGAAATTTAAATTGTTTGTGTTTGATAAGTATGTTTGACAAAGATTGGACTTGCCTTAGATTTTTGATCCATAGGTTAAGATTTTGATTGTTTTTGCATGCTTATGAGATGTTATTTTTGTTGATTTTGATGCATTAATGAAGTTTGTTAAGTGTGCAGGTTACAGATATCAAATTTCATTTGGATACCATGTTGAAACACGTCGGATCGGTTAAATCACGATCAATTTCCATGTGGAATGCGTCATTGCCTAATTATTTTATCCTAAGACTTTGTGTAATAGGATAAGTTTGATTTGGCAAGATCACAACCTAAGATTTTAATGTGATAGGTTGTTGATATGATAATTTGATGTATTTATAATGCATCATACATTAAATATGTTTTTATGAAAATTTGCATTTGTTAAGTTAAACATCAATGAAGAAATGATCGATTTTATGTCAATATTATAATGTAAGATTCATTTGATACATTATTTTGATGACAAGTTAGTACGGATGATTTTTGCTTGCATATTCGAGTAAATACAAGTTTATGTTTTATGAAATTTTGTAATTTTTTTTTCTATGATAAGTTTTCTGGAAAAATTAGCAAAATCTGAATTGTGCAGATCGTGTGTTTTAAAATCGAAGTTCGTCCGTGCTGACGTCAGCATGCCTCGCGCTGACGTCATCACGAAGCCCACGAAGTGTGTCTTCGGCCCGGCCCACGAACTTAGGATATAAATACGGGTTTTAACCTTGATTAATTTACCTTAATTCAAAATTAAACCCTAAATATTACCATACGAACTTCGTCTCCTTCGTGCACACTATTCATCCGTCTTCTAGTTTGATCAATTTCATCTACTTTTCGTGTTAAACATCCAGATTTGTTGCTAAATTCAAAATCTAGGATGGATTACTAATGTTTTAACTTCGAAAATCATCAATTACAAGTCGTTATAATGCCCAATTTTTGAACCTCCTTCGCGTGAACAGTAACTAGGACGGACTAAAGATTAGATCTTTGATTTTTGATAATTTGGACTAAAATTGGACTTAAAATTGGATTAAATGATGTTTGTACACTTTAAATCTAATGAAAGTTCACATTAACATACCTAAAATCAAGATTAATTGAACATTATATGTTTCGGTCACTATTCGCACGAAGAACACAAACCACTTCGTGTTCATCGAATTTGTTTCGATTCTTGAAGTCTGGGCATACAACGAATAATCAACAAGTCCAAGTTGATGATTAATATCGGTTTTGATTAATTAATTTATCAAATGGAGATGTTTATGTACCTCGTGTTTCGGGGTTCGCATGAAGATTCGTGCTGACGTCATCACGAAGAGGCTTTGCCTCGTGCTGACGTCACCACAAAGCAGATCGTGTGACTTATTTTAATTTCTAACTTTTTATTTTCTTGTCGTTTTTCGTTTGTTTTGTGCAGGTATGGTAGGACAAGGTGTTCGCGTGTTCGTCAAGGAACATAATGCTGCGATTGATCTCAGCATTACTCAGTCGGGATGCACACCAGAGTTTCACGGTGTCCTTCAGTATCTCGCATGCTCTCGTATTCGCTTTGCATTGACCGAGAATCCTCCGTTGGTCATAAGTCTCATTACTGAGTTCTGTAACTCAGCCAGACTGGTGCAAGTCGGTGATCATACTATGATTTGCACTACTGTTGCTGGACGTAACATCCAGTTTACTGCTGGGACTTAAGGACTATTTTGGACTTAGGTATTGATGATATGGAGCAAGGTCCTATTGAGTTTAAAGAAAGCTTTTGTGACGGTGCTCTTGGGAATATGGGATATGTTGGTGATATTACTCATCCTTATCGCAAGAATCGTCTTCTAGGCAAATGGAGATTGCTTGCCTACTACTTATTGAGGTCCCTTAGTCATCGGAGTGCAGGTTATGATCAGTTGAACATTTTTACTGCTTCTCAGATGGTTGCCCTTGTACTGAACAAGCCTTACAGCTTTTCTCAGTACATATATGATAATTTTTTTAAGCAGTTGAGAGCTTTTGGAAAGGATAAGAAATTCTTTCTGTTTCCAAGATTTGTGATGATAATCATTCGGCACAGGATAGCAGATTTATCATTTGCCGGTCCTATCCACCATTGTTCGGACATCTTATCAATCCTGACTATGTTGCTCCCAGACAACTTTGGGAAGATGATGAACCTATTGTTGCTGCTACTGATGATCAGGCTCAAGAAAATCCTCAAAAAGAGCGAGTTGATCAGTTTGAGGGACTCAATGATGTTCTTTTGTATGCTGGAGATCCGGAGAATGATCCAGATATGGATGCTCTTATGCAGGATGTTGATGATCCGCAAATCTTGTTCCACCAACTACTAGAGTTTCTACTTCTACTTCTGCTTCAGTTGGTGATGTTGCTGGTCCTTCTAAATTGCAAGTTACTGTTAATGTTGGTGATGATTCGGAAGATGATGCAGCAAAAGAAGAAAGATTGCCAAAAAGAAGAAGAAGAGAAGGGAAAGGAGTTGACGTTGTTGAGCGATTACAACGATCTCAGACTAAAGTTCATAGAGATTATGCAGCATATCAAGCTGCTATGGAGAGGTCTCATGCACCTAATGTTGGTGATACTCCATCAGTTGCTGCTTTAAGAGCTTCTAATTCTGAGATTCCTGTTTCTGTGTCTACTACTTCTGCTGGTGTTGTTGTTGGAGAGAAGAGGTCGAGACCCAAGTTTATCATAAGAGGAAGTGGTTCTCGAGCACAAGTTGTCACTGAGGCTACAACTCTTACGATTCCTACTGCTCCGGAGTCTAAAGTTCGTCAAGAGACAGAGCCGACAGTTGCTGCTAGGCTTTCTTCTACTTCCATTCAGGCTATAGTTCTTGTTTCTACTATTATGGGATGTTTGAGGATGCCATTGGAAAGACCTCAGATGCCTCCCACAGGAACTTTTAGTGCTCGTATGCCTTCATTTGAAGCTACGATGCCACCCCATGCTTCTACATCTGAAGTTGCTTCTACTTCACGTCCAGTTGTTCCTGTTCAAGTGCAGCTGAGTCGTATTTTTTCTGAAATAAGATGTTAGAGATGAGGGTTATAGCTTTGGAGAGTCAGCTTAAGCTCCAAGCTGCTAAGCATCAAGAAGAGATGGACTTGATGACAACACTTGTTCATTCTCTTGGTTTTAGACTTGACCGATTTTTGGCTCAAGGGGGAGATAAAGATGGTTGTAAGGATGATGAGCTAGCAAATAAGACAAGAGATGATGATCATGAAGATTAAGATCCAGCTCAAGGTCTAAACCAAGGACAACCAACAGATGGTGAGCCAGAGAATAAAGGTCAAGGTCAAGGTCAAGATGCTACTAAAGCTGCTATAGATTCAGAGACTGCAAATATTCAGGGGGAGTTGCCAAGAAAGATAGAGTCAGAGATTGCTGGTACAGCTGGTGCTAGTACTTCTAGGACTCAAGATAAAGGTAAAGCTGTGGTGGTTGCTCCAGATGCAGATCCTGATGATCCAAATGATGATAATGATGATGATGAGGAAGATTCCAATTCAGGTAAGTCCAATTCTAATTCTGATAGAATAGAAAGGGAGATTCGAGAAAAGTTAGCAAATGATCCTCATAATCATGTTGAAAAAGAAAATCTTAGCAAAGGAAAATTTGCTCAAAATAGTGAGTCAACTAAGACCGATTTTACTACCAATGCTTCTACAGAGTCAGATTTGCACCAATTGATTGTGCATAGACTAGAAAAGAGATTGGGTTATGATCCAAAGGCTCATATGAGAGCTAGAGCAGAGATTATGGATTATGATGATTATTATGATCCAGGATCACTTAGGGATCAAATGAAAGAACGGTCAGGGTTAACTCATACTTCTTCAGAGTCAGAGTCAGGTTCGGATTCGGATTCGGATTATAAACCTTAATGTTAATGATTTGTGTACTTTAGATGTTATTTAATAATGCTTATAAGATAAATATGAATGTATTAAGTAGTTACATTATATTTATGATATAATATTATTCTTGTAAGTTAAAATAGATAAAGATCATAAGATAAGTATAAATGTAATTGTTACATTATATTTATGATATAGTATTATTTATTTTAATTTCTTTTATGTATTTATACTATTTATTATGTCTTGACTTATGTTTTATGTTCTTTATCTTTGCATATTTGAATTGTTAAATGTTTGAGCATGGATTGTCGAGCTCAATCACGAATGGATTTAACCACAAAGATCATCAAAATCTCCTCAATATAAGAGTGCAACCCTACTAAGTCCTTCACGAACCTAAGGTGAATGATGATCTTCCCAAAGAGTGTTTCGATCTTTGGAGGATAAAAATATGTATGTATTTAGGCTATGAATGATTGGTTATGTAAATGAGTGAATGAATGTCCCTCTTTTCATTTGTGAGGAAAGAGTTTATAAGCTAAAATGGCAAGTGAGTATGCTTTTTTCCTTTGTCCCTCACTTTACAATATATATAGATAAATAGGATGGGCCAAAAGGGTTGTCTTACCATGCCCTCGGGCCATGTAACATGTATTTTACTACATACATGATTAAGTCCCCCAAGTTTAGACATAAAGAGGTTTATCAAATATGTTTGTGTCTAAACTTAAAATTATTTTGAGCGAGGGTTTTTGCCTCCTTGGTTTCCATCCTAGCTAAGTATGGATCTTGGTGAAGGTTTGTTGAAGAATTCACCCTTCATTTCATTTTTTGAGGTTAGGAAAGGTTTTAACATCTCACTCTTATTCAATCGGTGGAACTTAAGGCACCTTGCCTATCAATGAAGCTTTTTTTTGTTGACGCTTTTATTGAGTGAAGCGTCCTTATTAGTAGGATTTTTTATTTTTTTATCAGCTCATGTGATTTTTGGAATAATGGTACAGTGGTACCTAGACTACGGAAGAACATAATCTTTGTCTTGTTTTTTGTCACGGAGGAACAAAATCCATGCCCGCATATGCGTTGAGCTAATGTTTACGCTACCAAGCAGGGGCTTTGTCAATATCAAGTCCCCCAAATTCAATTGTAAAAGATTTCGTCTTCATATCTTTGCATTTGAATTTTTATTTATTCTTTACCCACGTCACGTCTGGGTCTTACAAAATTTAATTACTCGCGAGGATGTCACTTCCCGGTGAGAAGTGCTTATCTTTTTATCCGATGAATAAAAAGATGAATAGTTAGTTATGCGCGCCGCTCCCCAATAGGAAACGCTTATCTTATCATCCGATGAATGAATAAGACGTAAAATTGATGTGGGTGTAGTTATCTCTTTGCTTTCCCTTCATCAATATCATTTTTTAGTGAAAAGTGCTTATCTTTTTATCCATCTAAAAAGATGAATATATTTGGTTAGTGTTAAACCGGGCCCGTTTTTGGCTTGTTACACTTTGTGACACACACTTATGTGATTTTATTTTATTTTGTATCTTGCTTCCCAATGAGAAGTATCTATACTATCATCCAATGGATGAAAAAATGAAGATTTTCTTCTTAGCCTTGGCTTACACTTCTGTGATTTTATTTTATTTTGTATCTTGCTTCTCAGTAAGAAAAAAGGAATATTTTCTTGCACATATCGAAGTTCTTGCACATACAAGATATGCCTTACCCATTAAATATTTCGGGATTTTATAATCTGGATCAAGAACCTAAAGGAAGAATTTTTTCCTCATGTTTAGCACACTTCTTTTTTACCAACCAAATGAAGCTTTCATCTGTGACAAAGTTGAGATACATGATCAGATCAACTTTTCTTTTTTTACTTTTGAGCTCAAGTCTTGTTAAAAGTTGAGATGCATGATCAGGTCACCTTTTCTTTTTTCTTTTTACTGTTGAGCTCAAGTCTTGTTAAAAGTTGAGATGAATGATCAGATCAACTTTTTTTTTTTTTTTTTTACCTTTGAGCTCAAGTCTTGTTAAAAGTTGAGATGCATGATCAAGTCAACTTTTCTTTTTTTACTTTTGAGCTCAACTTTTGTTAGAGTTTTGAGCTATAAAGCAGCAGAATGTTTCATGGCCATTCTTTTATTTGCCCACATTGCACATTGTATCATTGTTCCATAATTGAGCTTCCCAATTGACTTTTGAAAGAAAATACCAGTGGGTAAAAAAGGCCCATGGTTGTTCTTAATTAGCTTTCTAGCTTCGCTTTTGGATCTAGATTTTTTGTGATTATCTCGGCTTTAAGCTTTTTTGCACTTGCATATAGGAACTTGCTTTGTACGTAGCCTAACTGCCATCTTGTAATTGGATCTATGCACGTTTGCCTCATATACATAGATACATATCATAATTGCATGTTATTCAGATGAGGATAGCTTGGTCAGTTCAAAATAGGAAAGGGAGAGTCAGGTGCACTCCTCTTCCTCTAACTGAAGTCTGACTTCATGCATGAAGATCTTGACCAAATCCACATCAGAATTTGTCTCTTAACATTGTGCAATGGCTCATAGTATTAAAGCCTTTTTTGACAAGAATAGCCCAGATGTACAGCAGGGTTAATGTGTACTAGAAACTTGCACACTCATCAATAATGATCAGACCAACTTAGGCATTATGAATTATAAGGCCTTCTATATAAAAACAAATAAAAATAAATAGAGCCTCAACATTTTGACTTGTAATTGTTTATGCATCAGCAGCAGAAGTTTCTTAACATGTCAAGGCAATCACCTCGGGCTTCAACCGGAATATGTGTAAAGTGGTTGACACATTATATGCATCAGCAACAAACATAGGCCTGAAGTACGTATGAGTTACTTGAGTAGAGATAGATTCTGGACCGTTTGATTTTGGGGAAAACTTGCGGCGGAGTACTTCACTCTAAATGCCAGAAAGAAATGGTGTTTCTTTATATGGTAATGGAAGTCATACGACTGGAGTATTTCCTCCGGACGTATAGCATTGTGAGATATGTAAGACGACGCCAGCTCGTGGCTCTGAGGCCACTATGGAAGTTCTGCCTAGGCTTTTCAAATTAAAGTATGAAAGTGGTACATTGGAGGAGCTCCTTTACGTTGATATGCCGTGACAATATCAGAACTCTTTGGGTCAAATTGTCCAGGACTATGCAAAAGCCATACAAGAAAGTGTTTTTGAGCAATTGCAGATAAGCTTCAAAGGATAGGTGCATTGGATGATCTTGATGCTGAGGACGACTTAGACAGTATCAATGATGAAGATCTGGAAGAAGGAGAGTTCATTACTTCAGAAGTTGATAGGAAAAGGTTACTTGATATACCTTATGACTTTGATCATGTCTTCAATGTAGATGAAGTCTTTCAAGTTGAACCGATAGCTGAAGTAGAACATCTCAATCTTAATCCAATCAGAGACAGTCCAGATGAACCTAGGAATGCAGCAAATTTGAGGTTTGCTGTATCTGCAAATATAGTAGATGAAGGACATGATAATGTATTTGATCTATTCTGGAATATAGATGCTACACGAGAGTTTGATCTTGGAAGATTTAATATACCTCCGGTGCAGCAAGATCCTGAGTTTATTATCAATAGACTGATTCCAGGTTATAGGGGACATACTGGTTTGGTAATACGTTATACGTATAAGCCATCAATGTTTTGGGAGTTTGTCTCAGACAAGGGTGCACCTAAGTATTTCTCAGTGATAGAAAGTTGGTTCTATGATCAAAGAATCGAGTTATTTGTTATTAAGAGAAAAGAAGGATGCCAGTATATGTCAATGAGTCAAAGACATTTCCTCTCTCTCAGTGATTCTGATTTGTTAGACTTGGGAAGAAGATGGTTCGTTAATCTTCAACAAAATGGACTTGCAGATTTCTATTGGAATAGATTCTGAAGTGAAAGAATTTGGAATTTCAGTGATAGAGGTTTGAAACCTGAAGATAGGTTGATTAAACCTACACCAAAGAAGAAGGTTAAGAATCCAGATGGCACATTTTAGTTTGTTCAGAGAAGAATAAAATGTGTTAAGAAAGTTCCCCCTATCAAATGGGACCAAGATATGCTGACAACGATAATATTTTGGCAGATAGATATCAAGTCAGGCGAAGCACAAATGTTTGTTAATGATTCAAAGGAACAAATGTTGCTACGCATGTATGATCCGATGCAGGTTGTCAACTTGTCAAGAGGTGATCAGAGAAGACTTTTGGATGCACCTTGTTCAGCAGTGGAATTTTGGAGAGTTGAAGAAAGGTGCTATCGCAACATTATCGCTCATTGTTTACAAGAGAGAATTCATGTGAATAGCACAAGACTTTTGTTTAATGGATAACTTTGAAGTTCAAAGACTTTAAAGAAATCTAGTTGCAACTGTCAAGGGGGAGTCTGTAGATGCAGATTTGTGTGACAATAGAAACATAGATGTGATTATCGTTTATGTTTTAGGAACTATGTTTGTAATCATTTAAATAAAAATTTTGTTGGTATTTAATGATTACGTTTGAACTTCAATATTATATCTGTTATGTTTTGTTTTGTGTTTGTGTGTCATATATTGTTTTGCAGGTACAAGAACAAAGAACCATGGTTTATAAGTGTCGTAGAATACTTAAACGATGGTTGGATGTTATGTACAAGTCAAACGAACTCAAACAAAGAACCAAAGGGTCAAACCTCGTGCTGACGTCATCAGCATGTAGGACTGACCTCGTGCTGACGTCAGCATGAGGCAGATCGATTGGTTATTGATTCGGGCTTAATATTTCAATTAAGGCCGAAGCCCACACTAACCAAAACCCTAATAGTATAAATACCAAGCTAATTCACGAAATTAGTAATTGGAAGGGTTAATGAACTTTTGACGAATTTACGAATTAAGTTGATTTGTTGTTCGTGTGTTCTCCTACAAGAATTACTACTTTGTGCGTGACCTTAGGTTGGTTAATTGCTCATTAATCGACAGAAGGCAATAGCAATCTAGTTATCTCAAGAGGATTCCGCACTATTGACATAACGAATCACGTCTTATTACGATCCACGCAAGCATAGGACCTTACACAATTTCAAGCTCGACTCGGTAGCATAGTCATTATGTAAAATTATATAGTATTCGATAGTAAAATTGTAAATTAGTGCAAGCTCGATTAAGCTCGCGAGCTTTTCGAGCAGGCTATACTGAGGCCCTAGCTCGACTCAAAAGTCTACTCGAGTAGCTCGAGCTCGAGATCGGCTCGACCCAGACCGAGTCGATTTCGAGTAGTTTCCCAGTCGAATTCGGGTTGCTCGTGAACTTATCATCTCGTTTACACCCCTACTAACCAGTGTAGTTAGCTACTAAGCGCATTAACAAAACATGCACATATAACAAATTTTTACGAAACAAGGGGTGAAACATACAAAGTACAAAGTTTTTAATCCTAAATTTTGCCTCTTCTTCATCTAGAAAACCACAGAACGATCAACCAGGACAAGTTCTAGAATCAACGCAATCACCGGCACACTCATAGCAAATTAAATAATCTGGAAATGGAAAACCAACCTCAAACTTGCACATCATAGTTCAAAACTAAAAGAGACCCTTACTTCCAGATAAATCCAAAAGCCTATGAAAGGGACAAATTTACAAGGCTAAAAATTCCAAAATCGTACACCTATCATTCTAAAATGAAGCAATAATCTCACAATTTGGGTGTTTTGATGCTATAAGCATACTAGTAATGTTATTAATCCAGAAGGGATTGCCATGTTAATCAGTCAAAACACAGTCCACATATTTAAATTTGTACCAAGGGTGTAGTTAAATTGCTAATTAATATCTATAGTTAGATTACAAAAGCAATTAACTACAGGACAAGCATGCAAAAGTTCAAAACTCTTCTAAAAATTACCCGCCTTTTTCCTATTTACCACCACCCCCCCCCCACACACTAAAGTCGGACAATGTCCTAAATGTCCAAGAAAATAAGGTAAACTATGGGAAATAAGGGAAAGTAAACAAAAAGAAAATCAAGAACAAGAAAAACCTGTCGGGTATAAGTGGTGTTCCATGCTTGAATCATGCCAACAAGAATATGGGCGCCGAACATACTGCCAGCATATGCAAATGACAACCTTGCTATCCAACATGAACACACAATAAAAGCCAATATAAGTTAATGTTAAGCATGCAGTCATTCTACCCTAGTTATTCGAACAGAAATGGGAAATAAAATACGATGTCAATCACCCCTAAGGGTGGATACAAACCAAAAAAATAAAAGGAAAAAAAGTATGGAAATAGAAATAGTTCAAACAAATAAAAGTTACAAGCCATCAATAAAGCTAACAGACGGCTACCATCATCATCCTGAATCTGATCACTGTGATGGATAAGGGTAATCAGGCATAGGCCCGAAATCAAAAATAGATCCAACAACCTGTTCAGGAAAAGACGGTGCTGCTGATCCCAAGCCTCCAGCATCTGTGCCAGCCTGTGTACTTGGCCCGAAAATGAACAGGGTCATCTTGGCCACGTCCCCCGAGATCATGGGAGGGAACACCCCCAAACGGGCTATCGGGAGGATAAAAGCAACCACCAGTACGGTGCGGTGGTATAAAAATGTTGGGAGGGCGGTATGCTGGAATCTCGGGGAGAGACTGGAACTGCTGGCCCTGAAATTACGCTTCCCACATAGGCTGATAGCGCTGCTGATTGTGCATAATACGACCCACACTAGATCCCAACAACCTAAGACTGAAACTGCTGCTGAGATGCCCATATAACATCAACTGCGGCAGAAGAAGAAGAAGAAGCCCCACAGTAGGATTAGTAGTGTCATGACGCTTAGTGAGTCGTGCGGGCTCGGGCTGCTGCTCTTGTGCCTTAACCATCTCATCATTAGTATCATCATCTTCTCCTGCCTCCTCCTCTTCAGATGCAGCTCCACCAATATCAATCAACGCATACAAATCGTCCTTATGAGCTTGAGGCTTAAGCAACCCCCACCGCATCAAATAATTCCAAAAAAAGGCTTCAAAGGCTTGCGGTTCAAAGCCGCT
The DNA here is from genome assembly GCF_010389155.1 of Erigeron canadensis. Taxonomy (NCBI): domain Eukaryota; kingdom Viridiplantae; phylum Streptophyta; class Magnoliopsida; order Asterales; family Asteraceae; genus Erigeron; species Erigeron canadensis. The sequence goes on from NC_057768.1 coordinate 22,043,595, forward strand.
GCATTATCAACAAGCTCGAAATACTTAACCATCGTAGCAATGAAGTGTCTACAAACTATTCCCTTATCACGAACTCCCTTCGTCCACATATGGTTAGCCAACACATAAGGGGCACAAGCAGGTCTATAATGGTCTCCCTTATGAAATATCCTCAACAGCCAAAGATCATCCATATATAATTTGTCAGGGTGATTAGTCCGCTGAACAAAAAAGTAAACCAACATCTTATGAAACAATCGGAGAACGGGTGACCAATAGTATTCGTCCTACACGCTCCCTACTAAATCTTACCCCCAGAAATCTGAGAATAAATTTCCCGATGATCACCCAAATCTCTATGGAAACCAGTAGTAGTCCTAACAGCCCTAGCCAAAAGACTTTAAAAAGTGGGATCGTCCAACATTTCTTGCGTGTACATACCCGTACACAACCTGAACTCAGCAATAGTCAAGTGTCTATTAACACCCCCACAACGAAAGAAAATCACTTTATCGGCAAACACATCCTAGGCTTCCTCTATATCATCAACATTAATAGTAGAGTAATGATGGTCCTCGTGTGCACAACTTATGTTATATTTAAATTAGACAAGAAAGTAAATAAGCAAGTAAATAACAAGAACAATATCAAGTTCAATTGTAGTACATCAATGCAAGGATAATCATATGTATCATTGATTAAACGATGAATACATGGTTGATCTTACACACTTGACTTACAAGAATACAAAAGAACAGAGGTAATTGCTAAGCCTAGACACACTAAAAACTTAAACAATTACAAGTGATACACACTTTCAAGGTGACTAACACACTTGATACAATGCGGCTGTGTTTTATATAGAGGAAGAATTAGGGTAACACAGCCTTCCTTTGACAGAGATAGATGGTGGTTGTCGACATTCCATTGGCTCCTTGTACTTCCAGGCAAGAGCCTTTGTCTTCTTTACCAAAATGGGTATGAAAGAGAAAACCCAAGTTTTGGTCCCAACGAGTACCTTTTCCAGTTAAGGTATGTTACAGTTGGAAGAACCACCATGTAACTCTTGTCTTCATATGGTTTGAATACTTCCCGACATGATGAACTTTTGGTCAGCATGCAACCCGCTGAAGAGAGTCACTGGACTCACTGAAGACTTTCTGACTATGCATGTCAGCGAGTAAGTCTTATCAGCGAATCCAGGTCTCAACAAGTAAACCTCCAAACACCACTCCTTACAAACTACCTCCCTATTATGAAAGATATTGAACCACATACCAATTTCTTTCTCAATGGGATTACCATCAACATCATTTGCTCTACCCATTAGGAGCATATATCTACTGATATCCTCCATAATATCTAACATATCTAACATAGACCGTTCCATAAACCTCAGTTCAATAATATCCTTATGAATCAAAGTAGCCAACCTGTTAGTATAGTCAGCTTTCTTGGCGGGTGGAGCATGAGGAAAGCGTAACCAAGGGTGAGCATGGGTTCCCATAGCAATAGCTTCAGGGCTTAGACCACTAGTATTGGCACCCACAACATATGCAGAAGTAGTTATATTAGCTTTGCGTCTCAGTGCCCGACTAGTACCAGCTGGCGCCTTCCCTGCGGCCTACACACACATGAACACATCAAAACAATCAAACCCCATTGGAAATACATATATATAGCATAAAAGAGCTATGTGTTGATTTAGGCCAGTTGCGGCGCAATGAAACCAAACTGTCTTCAAGTTGCAGCGCAACATGGTAGTTGCGGGGCAACTCCTCATTTTCCAGCTTTGACTTTTATTGACTTTCTGCAATCTTCATCCAAATGCTTCGGATTCATCCGTTAGCATTTATTCCACTCAATAATGTTGTTTTTTTTCCAGATTTACGCTTAAATACATGGAAGTAGCATAAAACACTAACAAATACTATAAATGCACCAATTGTATACAAATACGACTCAATAAACATGCTAAATCAACCATATTAGCTGTGGGAAATGGGTATAAAATACGACATATCAAGATGTCAGCAATTTGATCATCAGTTGGAATGAAATAGATTTCAATATCACCTTTCATGACATGATCACGAATGAAGTGATATCGAATATCAATATGCTTAGTTTTGGAATGTTGAACGGGGTTGTGTGTAATAGCAATAGAACTTGTATTATCACACATGATTGGAATTTTAGAATATTCCAAATCATAGTCAGCATGCTGATGTTTCATCCAAAGAAATTGGGCACAATAGCTCGCTGCAGAGACATATTCCGCCTCAGCGGTGGAAATTGAAACTGTGTGCGGCGTTTTACTAGACCAACTAGTCAGCCTTCCCCCCAACAGTTGACATACACCTGGTGCTTTTATGATCAAGCATGCATCCAGCATAGTCAAAGTCAAAATATCCAACTAAATCAAAGTTGGAGTCCCTTGGGTACCAGAGACCCAGAGTGGGTGTACCCTTGAGATACTTAAAGATGCGCTTGACAGCGAGAAGATGAGACTCACGAGGAGAAGTTTGATAGAGAGCATAAAGACATGTTGCAAACATGATGTCTGGGTGACTCGCTGTGAAATACATTAAAGAGCCAATCATACCTCTATAGTGAGTAGGATTCACATACTTCCCATCAGGTTCAGCATGGAAATTATTAGGAGGGGGCATAGGAGTTCTTTTTGGAGTAACATGAGTGAAGTCAAACTTATGCAACATGTAGAATATATTTTTCTTGATTGATAAATATTCCAGTGGGAAACTGCTTAATTTGTAACCCCAGAAATAAGGTTAATTCAACCATCATACTCATTTCAAAGGTGTTGGACATGAGAGAACTGAATTTGCGACACAGCTTGGTAGATAAGGAACCAAAGATAATGTCATCGACATATATCTAAACATACAGAACATGGGCCTTCTCTTTGTAGATAAAGAGAGTGTTATCAATGGCTCCTCTATGAAAGCCATGGTCCAAAAGAAAGGTAGAAAGGGTATCATACCAAGCTCTAAGAGCCTGCTTGAGACCATAAAGAGCTTTATTGAGCTTGTAGATGTAATGAGGATGCTTTAGATCCTCAAAACCAGGAGGCTACTTAACATAGACTTCTTCATCAAAAGCACCATTAAGAAAGGCACTCTTGACATCCATTTGGTAGATAATAAAGCCTTTGTAAGCAGCATGAGCAAGAAAAAGACGAATGGCTTCAAGACGAGCGACTGGAGCAAAGGTTTCATCATAATCAATCCTTCAGCTTGAGTATACCCTTGTGCAACTAGTCTAGCCTTATTTCTGATGATTACACCAGCTTCATCCATCTTGTTCCTATAAATCCATCGAGTGCCAATGGGTTCCATATCGGGAGTGGAACAAGAAACCAAACATGATTTCTTTCAAATTATGTTAATTCTTCTTGCATGGCTTCTACCTAAGAGAGATCAGCCATTGCTTCACCAATATTTGCAGGCACAATTTGAGATAAGAAATTGACGTAGAGACAAGTTTACTTGTTGTTTAGCGAGTTTGGACACCATTGTGTGGATTACCAATCACATGGTCAAGAGGGTGATCAACAGTCCATTGGAGTGCTAGTGTGTGGATGAAGGAAGAGTGAGAGATAGCAGATAAAGTGGTGGTAGGATCATTTGGTTTAAGAAAATAGGTAGAGAGATCATTAGTTAAAGAAGGTTCAGAGTTGCTGACAGTAGGGTCACTGAGAACAGTGGGTAACTCTTGCTGAGATGTGTCATCGTCAGCTTCTCCTTGAAGGGGATTCACTGAGGAATAATGAAAGGTTTCCTCTTAGACACTGTCAGTAACTTGAGGTTCGATTGAGGGAGAGAAGTTAATGGAAGTAGCATTAACTGCTCTAAGAAGAGGCTCAACTGGATCAATAAAATAAATGTGAGGAACTATGTACTCAACACTTGTTGAGAGGCTTGGAGACTCGGTAATAGGTTGGTTAGCAACATCATGATGTGTTGCTGATACGTCTGACGAGCCAGATAGATCGCTGAGAATCACTTCAGCAGATGACTCATTTGAGAGATCACCAAAAGCTGAACGACTTTCTACAAAAGTAACATGAATTGATTCTTCTACTCTTTGAGTGCGAGTATTGAAAACTATGAAAACTTTACTGATAGAAGAATATCCCAGAAAGTAGCCATCATCATCTTTGGGGTCAAACTTACCTAAATGATCCTTATCATTCAGGATGAAAACTGGGCAGCCAAATACATGGAAATATCCAATTTGGGGTTTCTGCCCTTAAGAATTTCATAGGCAGTCTTATCATGTCGCTTGACAATAAGACACCTATTTTGAGTATGGCAAGCAGTACTAACTACTTCAGCCCAGAATTTGCTAGGAAGAGAAGACTCACTGATCATAGTTATAGCATCTTCAATGAGAGTTCTATTTCTCCTTTCATTTACTCCATTTTCCTTAGGAGTACAAACAGAAGAGAAATTTTGTCTAATCCCTTAATCATCACAAAAAGTGTCAAGAATGTGGTTTCTAAACTCAGTGCCATGATCGCTTCTGATTCTTTAACACGTAGGCTATTGAGACCCATGAAACATTTGAGCAAATTGTTGACCTCCTTGTTGAGGAGGTCTAACCTGCTGAACAGGTTTGTTGAGGAATATGAGTTCCTTTTGGAACATAGATAGGATTAGGTTGCAGATAGCGAGCATCATCAAACCTAGTTCGTCTATACATTAATTGATCATGCATAACAGACTTTCTTCCAGCATGAGAAGACTTAGAGGAAGAAGACGGGGGCTGAGACGCAGGGCGTTCAGCGACTGCTGAGGGAACAGAAATCTCAACAAGTTGACTAACAGGCATGGCTCGCTGAGGAGTGTTGTAGTCATATGGAACAGCGACATTGCTCCTTTTGAAAGGTTCAAATGCTTTAGACTGAACAGTTAAAAGCTGAGGAGTAATAGGTTTGTAACCATCACTTGAAGGATTTGCTTCAAAGGTTTGAGAAGGAGAATATTGAACTCTACCTTCATTGGGCATCCTATCAATAATGGGACGATCAGGAAAGATAGTTTTAGCGAAACTAGATGAAGGACTAGTCTCAGCTTGAGGAGAAAAAGAGGGAATGCTAGGTGAGGATGAATCATCATTCTATTCAGAATGATAATCATTCATACCTTTTACAAAGTAGTATTTCAGCAATTCCTCACGAGATTCAAGAGATTTAGGAGGAATCCTCTCTTCAGTAACAGGACTGTCACTGAACATATTGGCAATGACAGTGGCAGTCTCATAGTCACCACCATTTATGGCTTTCATTTGAGCGGGGACTTGCAAACTGAAGATTTGGTCATGAAGCTTGGAGGCTTTAGACCATGAGGTGACAATCTTCTTAAGGTCAGCGACCTTATTCTTCAGTTCTTCATTTGATATTTGAAGATTCTGATTGAGATGTTTTTGAGATTCAAGCTCAACATGGAAATTTCTTAAGTCCTTGAGCTTGTCAGTTTTATCACTTAGCTCAGCACTGACTGAGTTAAGTATGAGTTGAAGGTCAGCATGAATGGATTCAACAAACTGAATGTCACAGGTAAGAGATTCAAGAATTTTTTATTTATTTTCTTCAGAAGCAAAAGAGAAATTTCATACCTTCTTGAGTGTGACATTCACCCACTGACTAGAGAAGACTTGATCCTTTGTCAGCACCTGATCATTAGTGAGTGCCATAAAACAGATGGCATCAACATAGTCCTCCCCTTCAGCGTCAGATTCATCAGAGTCTGCCCAGTCATGTTGTTCAGCGACAAGACTTTTGGCAGGGACCTTCGCTTCTTCAACATCAACCATCTTAGCTCGAAGCTCATATTACTTCTTTTTGTATTCATTAGTAGGCTTGACTAAAGAGGGCCTCCCTGACGAAGAAGAAGAGGGTTTCGCTGTCTGCAAATAAGGGATAGAAACATTGCATTCGTTTTGGTAATGGCCTCTCCGACCACATCTCCAACATTCTAATTGCGATTTGTCTACCACTGGCTTTTGTGAAACATTCGACCTACGACTGTTCCATTTCTTTGAATATCTTTTGCCAGCGATAAGAGCAAATTGCATGAAGTTCAAGGACATTTCTTGTCTCTCCTCGAAATCAAGGTTATTGACAAGATCTTGGATATGAGATAGGGTGGAGTTGCTGTAGTCAACATAGATGGTGCTAACTTCAGCAGAGACCAAGGCAAAAGGGTCATGAATATTAGAAAGAGAAGAGGAAGATGAAACAGATGAACCAACATGCCTCTTGGATTCAGCTTCTGCTCTTAAGTTTTGAGCAAGGGTTCTCTCTTCAAATTAAAGAGTGCCATAAAGTGATTCCTAGTCATGTGTCTTTAACAGCTTGGTGGTACGGAGAATATGTCTTAAACCTTGCCACATGATTGGAAGGCTGTCAATGAACTTGTGGCACACTTCAAGCATATCATGCTCTATGTCAGCATTTGTCATATCATTCAAAAGACATTTGAAGCGATTATAAGTGCCATCCAGACTCTCATTAGGAAAGGGAAAAGAATCCTTCATAGGCACGTTTTAAATCGATCTTTTTAGTAGCAAGAACATCTTCTGTACCATCAAATCTGGTACAAAGACTATCCCACACCTTTTTAGCAGAAAAAAGTTTGATGACAGATTTCATTATATCATCGGGAAGGGTGTCGATGATAAGATTTCTTAACCGAGCATCCAGATTGACAAGCGTACGCTGATCATATGTCCATTGTACTTCTGGTTTAATAAGCTTAGTAACAACTTCAGGAGCATCAGTGGTGGCTCCTGGTGTCCTGGTAACCAGAACCGGTACATATGGCCCTCTGTTCAGAATAGTCATCAAGTAAGGTTCAACTCGTACGATGTGTAGGAGCATTCTCTCCTTCCAAGATCCGAAGTCATGAGCCTTGAATCTTGGTGGGATGGAGACATACCCAAAGTCTCTGGTATTAACTAGAGTAGAAACCGCAACCATGTAAAGATAAAAGTTGTAAGAGAAAGAAAATAAAATATTTTAGATGTAGAAAGGTAAAAGTACAGAAAGAAAGATAATCTTGCAAACACTTTTCAGATCAGTTTCAGTGTAACGAAACAACGCTGAAAATTACTTGATGACTATTGTAAATTACTAACAATATACATGGTCGGTTTTATTATTTAATTAACAACTAATGTAAATTACTTTAAGAACAGTATACAAGATAGTAAAGAAGTTTAATCATATGTTTTATTATTTAACCAGTGAATACATGGTCGGTTTTACAAAGACAGAAAAGACAAAAATATTGTTAAGTTTTTTGACACACCAAAAACTTAACAATTATACTAAGAGAGAAAAACACACAAAGTGTTATATGTGGAAAAACCAACAAGAGTTGCGGCTAGGTCAAGTGATTCTTTATATAGGTAGAGAAGAGAATCACATGTCAACCCAATAGATGTTACACATGAAGGTTGTCAACTATCTATTGGTGGATAAATCAGATCTGCAGAGTTATATTTTCTTCATCTTGTTTCTTTCCTAAAACGGCATGAAAGAGAAACACCTTAGTACCAGAACAATACAAGGTCACATGACTCCATCTTGATCTGACAACACGTGTCCTTTGGACCAGCCTTCTAACTATCTTCATATTCCCGCCCATATTTGACTTACAAAACATGGCGGTGAGTCATTGAACTTATCTTTTGACTTGAAGATAATTGGTGATCGCTGAGAGCTCGCTGACGAGGTTGCTCGCTGAGTTTCTCAGCGAATCCATGACTCAACAAGGGTATTATAGGTATGTTACGTGAACATGTTTAAATTAGTGAATAAAGGAGAGTAATATTTTTTCTTTTTCAAAGGCTGAAAGTTTAAGGAAAAAAGTAATCATTTGCTTCATAATAGGAATATGAATGAAAAATATAAGTAATTGAACAAAAGTTTGCAATTTTAAAGTTTTGTTGGACTTACATGGTTGCTATATAAAACAAAACTTATTAAAGCAAACAATTTGTTTTTATATAAATTTTTAATCCTTTAAAAAACGCATAAGACTCCTATTTTTTTTTTAAAAATCTTTTATAATTAACCTATATACCTAAAATACCCTAAATTAAATAGTTACTAAATTTATCTCTTCACTCTTAGAAAAAATTACATTATCATTTTTAATTATATCAATTAAATTTATATCAATAACTACATCGTCATCATCATCCGTCACCATTAATGCCACGCCGCTATCACCACCACTGCTACCGTCATTTCGTCTAGTAAAACAAAAAACAGAAGTAAGATATATATTCAATAGAAACATATCAAAATTTGCACATGAAAGACAAACAGTACTTGCTCCAACAATAATGGTTATCATATATAAAAGGTAAGCACAAATCAATAGAATGTACGTGGTTCCAGCAGTGCTAGCTAGTACGGCTCAGCATTTATGAATTCAACTAATTTGTAGCGTCTGGTAACCCGACTACCTTTTTGGTAACCCAATCAGACTTTTTGCAGCAACCTTGATAGGGGGTCGCTTTTATTCTGCCATATTTATCATTATAGACATGGGGCCCGCATTTTTTTCACTTTTTATAGCAACCCTCGCTGCAAAAAGTAGGAGTGATCGGGTTAAAAAAAAAGTGGTGGGGATATGGCGGGCGTTTTTTGTTGTGTTGATGAAATTAATTACGCTAAGCCAGATAGCCTTTTCCATTACAACTCCAAATATACCAACATAAGGAAAAGTGGAAAACAATTATATTCATTGTTTAACAAAGCAAGCAGCATAGTTGCTGTTTCACACCCCCTTTTTTCCTCTCAAATTACAAATTATGTCGTCAAGAATTTTTGAAGGCCTTATGTCAAAATTGTCTAAAATCTGAAACTTACGCCCTAAACTATGAATTATATGTTTATTTTTTGCTTCTCACTTTTATATATGGACTAATCAAGGTTATAAGTCGCTTATCAACCCTAAACTAAGGCGCATGGCCATGTGTTGGACTGATTAATTGGTCAATGGTCAAAATCTTACCTTCCATCAAATGGCATACAACTAGACAACATAACATAATCCATCCTTCATATGTTTCCCTTCGTTTTACAGGTGAAATGGTTTTTCTTTGTGTTTGTGGGCTAAATGCCTAAATATAAATAGCTAAACAACTATTATAGTGACGGTTTATAAAATGTTGATAAAGACATTAAAACATGTCACTTATAGTTTTTATGCCTTTATCGATGAGATACAAATGTAGGTAAGCATGTGGAAGTTAAGGGCAAGAACATTGAGAATATTGTCATATTATATTACAAGAAGTAATTCTGTAATACTTACCATGTAACAATTTAATTAGAAAAACTAATAGTATCATAATAATAAGCATATGATCAGAATCATAACAATTCTTCCTTGCAAACAATCACATTTCAACTTTAAGATTCCCTAACAATCGTGTATATAAATATAAGATAAAATGAGAACTACTACATTGTCGAGAACCGTGAGAACTAATATTTAATTAAAAGCTCTAAAGATAATATGGTAATTTCATAAATACAATTTAAATAACTATCAATTTAAAAGAAAATGCCCGTAATGATCTCATACGGTTACTAATTTATTGCATGGTGGTTGTCTTTCGTGTTTTCTTCTTTAATTAATTAAACTGTTTTTATTTGCATAATTGCATCTATAATAAAGATCATGATGTTTAATATACAATTCTAAAGTGTGGCATAATAATTTTTTTAGAGTGATAATTAATTTGTAATGTGTTATGTAAATGAATATTTTCAGCTTTGTGTTTCTTGATTATTATAAGATATATGTTTAGTGATAATTATATATGATTGTTTCTTTAACCACTTGTAAACTATGTTTATAAAAAAATATCTACCCGTGTAGAAATAGGGATATTGTTGAGTCATGGATTCGCTGAGAGACTTAGCGAGTTTGTTTATCAGCGAGCTCTCAACGAGTGACTTCTTCAGCGAGCTTTTGTACCAGCAAGCATTCAGCAAAGCATCAATTATCTTCATGTCTAAAGGATAAGTTCAATGACTCACCGTCCAGTTTAATGTAAGTCAAAAATGGGCGGGAATATGAAGATAAGAAGGCTGGTCCCAAGGACACGTGTTGATCAAGAAAGATGAAGACATGTGACCTTGTACCAACAATGGTACCTTGGTGTTTCTCTTTCACACCCAATATGGAAACAAACAAAAGAGAAACAGAGAACTCCGCAGATCTGAGTTTTCCACCAATAGATGGTTGACAACATTCGAGGTGTCAACATCAACTAGGGTTGTCATGTGATTCCAATCTGCATATATAAGGAATCACTTGACCTAGCCACCATTTTGTTGGTCACGTCTTTGCATTATTTCATACTTAGAGTTTTCTTTGTATATTATTGTTAAGTCTTTGGTGTGTCGAAAAACTTAACAATCCTTTCTCTTCTTCTTTGTTCTTATTGTAAAACCAACCGGACCATGTATTCACTGTTTAGTTTATAATACATATAACTAAACTTTCTTTCTTTCTTGTTATTGTTTTAAGTAGTTTACATTAGTTGTTAAATTACAATAATCTTGCAAACGTTGGGACTTTCAGATATTCACATGTGTACCATCCAAAAACTTTATAACTTTGAAAAATTGACGGACAAATGTGTACAGCGAACCACACATTTTTACTACACAAACATAAATGTTATAATTGACAAACAAATGTGTACACCGAATCACACATACGTACATATCCTATTATCACATATTAAATATACAAACACAAGTGTATACAGACAAAAAACACATGCGTACAGCTGAAAAGTCACATATGAACACAAGTATGAATCCTTGGTATACTAACATGGGATTCAATTTAGTTTTGATTAATAGATCTGTCATAATAGTTAGATTAAATATATATCTCCTAAATTTGTCATAATAGTTAGATTGAAATATTTGACTCGGTTATTAAAGTTCACTACTTCAAAAAAAGGAAAAAAAGTAAATGACTTAATTTGTTTTTCTGTAAAAATCGATCCATTAGCTTCGTCCGTTTCCGTTTGTTTCTAATGTTCCAATTATGCCCTTATCAGTTTTTAATCATTTATAAATTAATTTTTATTCACAATAATTATAGAAATATCATTGATCTCTTTAATCCATGAACGTGATTAGTTCTCGCAGTTCTCGACATTTTTTAGTTCTCGTAATATCTTCACTCTATATATATATATATATATATATATATAACTATAGAACTAAGTGACAACATTGCTTTTATATTTTACGAGTCATATGTCCGCATAATGCCGTGTGGATGGCGGTAGCGGCACGAGATGATGGCTGAGCGTTGAAATTTTAAGAGTTGGCTGAATCCTATTAGCAAGATATGAAAGAGTTGAAATTTTCAGAATCATGACTCCTCCCCCTTGATTACAACAATACAAATGAATTTCTTGCTAAAAAAACCTATGATTTAATTATGTTGATAGATTAATTTATTTTTTTGAACAACAAATTTGAGCTCAACGGCATGACTCTTTATATAAACCCAACTCCAACTCCAGAGGAAATCTATTATGGGAAAACCCATGTCTTCATTCCTGAGAGCAGTTTTACTCACACTAGGATTTGAACCCAAGACCTCTCAGTCTCATGCTCCAACATATAGTACCGCTACCATGTGATAGATTAATTGATCATATAGTACCGCTACCATGTTAATCATATGGATTCACAGATAAAGACTGTAAGTCTCATGTTCAAATTTTACGAAAGACAATTGAAAAACTAAATCTTGTGATCCATGTGTCATAATGGTGAGTCACATGACACGTGTTCTATGTGGTATGAGTTCTGGGTATCAAGACCGTACTTAGGGCAAGAGGATTCCGACCACCCATTTGCTTGATAAAATTTTTAATTTTCTGAATTAAAAATCTTATTTCACTCATTATACTTTGATTCATAATTATTTTATATAGACAATAGAGGCCAAATAAACTAGCTAAGAGCTATCGTGAGTTTACCTTAAGTCACGCTCATGGTGACGTGATGTGGGAGTTTTTTTTTTAAATCATCGATTTGTAATGGTTCATAATCTAAATATTGAGGTCTATTATACATGTATAATTTCATAATTGTATGATAAAATGTAACCTAATTTGAAAATAATAATAATAATTGTTATAGGTTTTATTAATGACATCCTTTAAATGCAAACTATTTTAGTGTATTTAAATTTATAGTTTGTTATGCGAAATATAATGGGGTGAGTTTCTTTTTAATAAAATGTTAGTTTTTTTTATTTAATATAATAAGCTATTGATGAAAATTTTTAAAGGGTATCAATATGTCATTATCAATTTATTTATAAATTAAATATATATTTTGGGGATACCATATTAGTGGGCAGTTTTGTGTTTTTATAAAACTCAAAGGTTTAGTTTATAAATCATCTAAATTTTTTATTTTTGACTGTACATAATATTAGGTATTGTACACATTATTTACCCATATATTTTTGTTATGCAACATTTCCCTCCTATATTTCAGCCCACTCCCCCGAAAATTAGTTTCAATTTTTCATTTAAAGTTTCTCCCACAAACTCTCGTTCACGCATCTTTTTCTGATTTATTTTTCTGCTATTATCTATTATTTGCTATATATCTAATTTCATCATCAAAGTTACAATTATCATCATTATGTATCTCGTTTTCCTTATCAAATATATTTGATTTTTTCTGTTTTTAGATCTGCTGCTTCTATTAGGTTTGCACTTGATAGAATTTGATCCACAAAACCAAATAATATATCTTTTTATCTATTTTCTTTTTGATATCATATCATTTATCATTTATACTTTCTTTTTATCTTGGTTTTCATATAAAAGTAACTATTATTATTATGTGAAGTTGCTATGACATTTTGATTAAAATATCGATAGAGTATCTCAGACTACCTATTCACGGATTAAAAAATCGATAGGGTACCTTTGTATTGTATTGTTTTGCCCAAATAAAAGTTAGTTTTTTTTCCTTTGGTAAAATATTCACTCATATTAATACTACTACAACAGATAAGTATTTGATAATACTAATATTTTATGACTTGAATATCAAGTGTCTTATTAGATTAAGATATAATAGGATGCTCGTTAATTAAGTGTGCTATTACATTACCAAATAATGAGACACCAACAACTTAACGTGCTATAAAGTACTTAATTAGAATATGCATTTTAAGGATCCTATTAAGTTGTATGATAATATATAAGACCCTAATCAATTATTTGTCTTATTCAATAGTTTTTTAAGACACTAATTTAGTAGGTTACACTATAATAGAATAATCACATGTCCTATTAAATAGTTTTTAGGTCACCAATCTAGTAGCATATATTATAATAAGACCCGAAGCACTCCTACCAAATAGTTTTTCAGGACCCTATATTGGTAAGCACACATACAGAAGGTCCTAAAAAGTCATCTTTATTGTAGTAGAAGAACTTATAAGAGGATGTTAAGAACTTTATATTTTATTTTTGTCATTTATAATAAACACTAAGTATTTCATAGGTACTCGTATCCTTGCATCCAACTCTAAATTTTGTACGTATAAGAACTTTGTACAACAATCGAACATCGCTTTATTTAGATAATTTTGACAAGTACATGTTCTTGATACAATCAACAACATAATAAGCGTACAAAGGAACCAGATGTTTCGGTGACGGCTGTCACATTATTACACACAATAAAGTTTTTAATTTTCAATATAATACACACAATAGCAAAGCCAATAAAGCTTAGTACACATTAATGCACTAATCCCCATATTTAAATCGAAATGAAGCTAGGCTATAGGTCTTCGGGTCGCTAATCCAACTTGCCATGAATCTACCCAGCTTCATTCAAGCACCTGCTATCATTTCTTAATACCCTTTAAAACACAGTCGACAAAGCAAGTGTTAGCTAATGAAAGTCGGATAAGGTAATAAGTAAAGAAAAAAAATGATTACTAATTAAAAAATTTACCAAAACCCCGTTGTACATACATTAGGCATACAATCACCAATAAAAGCACCAACAACATTGTAAGGATTATTTAAGTCCTAACAATTGCCTAACTATCATGCTTCATAACATTCGTCATGTTTATGCTTGTGTATTAGTTAATTGCCTTACCCTGCCTAGTATTCATGTGCTTGTGGGTAAGTTAGTCAAAGGACCATTGGGGTACCCACGTGAGATGATAGGCTAACCACTATATGCTCCAAAATTGTTGTTCAGGAATAGTATAACCATACGAGGCACAACCATCACTGTAATGGGTAATTAGGGCACATAATGTGCTCAATCGTCTAAGTGGGGTCACATGAAAGATATCTTTATAACCCCCGAATTAATGATCGTCATAGTGTAGAATCAACACACCAATGAACGTATAAGAATTCAACATGTTCATCAAAAGTTAGATTTGTATCATTATGTTTATGATTTAATTTAAAATTTTCTTTCAAATATTCATTATACTTGGTTTAATTATTTTTTTTCATATTTGATATGTACGTGTTAGGTATACCTTATTAAAGAGCCCGTAAACAAATTCCTTTGCTTGAGAAATAAACTGGTCTGCTTCGGGTAACTCTGGAAAAGTAATAAAGTCATGAAACATGTTTGGGTACTCTTCAATTTCTACTTCCGTTCCAGCGTTTTTCAGATACTGGGCATAACTCAACTGCCTATCTTTGAGAATATCAAACCCACCCACAACCACCATGGTTTTTGGGAAGTCCACTTTGGATATGTCAATGGCCCTCGGGCCACTTACGTTGACGCTTGGATGATCGCGATCATAGCCTTCACCTTCTGGCAAGAAGGCTTTCCAAAACCAGTCTGTCCTTTTCAAGTTCAAGAAAGGTACTTTTCCACTAAGTTCCGATTCAGAATTTGTTCGCTCCTCTCCTCCAAAAAATGGTTGAATCGCCAACAAGCCAATTACCTTCAAATATAAAACAAATTATGTATTTCTTTTTTTTCATTTGCAATATGTTATGAACAAATTGTATGTTGAACTTAATTATTTGATAAAGAATCACAAATTTTAAGATATATCGTATTAAGATCCTTCTTCACTGACATCACTATATAAATTTTCAAGAAAGTTTCCAAACTAGGGTTTAATCTATATTTAAGACATCTACTCTCAAAACATAAAATTTGACACCATATATATATATACCTTGAGTTGTTTAAACTTGGTCTGCATCTGGGTGGCTCTTAGAGTAACAAAATGAGCTAGGTTTCCGCCAGCACTATCTCCAGCAATAAAGCAGCGAGAAACATTCAAATTTGGCAGAAGAATTTTTTTCAGGTTCTCTGGATCATCCAGAAAGGTCAGCACACTAACTCCATCATCAAATTGACTAGGATATTTGTACTCTGGGGCAAGACCATATTCGGGAGAGATAACAATGCATGGCAGTTTAGTACAAATCTGGCGGCATAAATCATCATACATCTTCGTGTCGGTGTTAAGGAGGGAATATCCGCCACCATGATAGTATATAAACAGTGGGAGATCTTCAATTTTGAGTTCTGTTGTCGGGACATATACACGGAACCACACGTTGGTAGTTGGATCCACAACAATATCATATGTGTCGATACCATCCATGGGTTTCCTCGTTGGGGGGTTCTTAGGTGGAAATATGTTAGCGAGCCAGCGCCACACTGTTCCGTCTTTTTTCATACATAAGTCAATATATATGCCAATAACACCAAGGGAAATCCTTGTTTTACAAGGTAAATCGAGTTTGGCATCCTTGAGTTTGGGAGTTTTGAGTTTAGTAGTTTTGGCCATTGAAAGGAAATAATATTATTGAGAGAAAGATGAATTGAAGTCTAGTGTGAGTATTCAACAACATATGTTCACCTCATTTTATAGATCAAGTATATCAGCTATCAACATCTTAGTTTTGAAGAAGGTGCTTATACGTGTCCATAACATATATATCATTTGCATAAACGTTTAATGCATAGGACAATATAACACCTAATTGCATCCATAATTACATCCATTTAGACATTAATCAACATCTTACTCAATCACATGTCTATAATGTTATGAAGTTCACTAAGACAATATATATATTACTATTACTTTATGCTACATGAGTTTTTATTTATTTATAAAGCATATATTACTTTCTATAAACTTACCTAGCTAATGGTTCTTACAAACATTATCAAGTCCACAATATGGTGCCCTTATTGTTGATTTGTTGTCATCTGACTCTAAATAACGCTTAATTAACTATTACATACATATTATGGCTTACATAGAAAAAGTAATTACACTCTTATAAATTTGTTAACATAAGTACTATATCTATCAATCTATCTATATAAAAGTTATGTTAAAAACTCAACAGTGGTTCCAAACTTATGACCCTAGCTATTTATAGTATTTGCTTACTCATGCTTATTTTTTTCTTGTATATCTATGCATATATATATGCTGTTAAAAAAGTAAAAATCTAAAAAATTGTATACATATAGACTTGTGTGATAGTTATAGTCTCTTTATAATCTTATTTGGTAAGTGATCGGGTTGAGTTCATAGCTTGCATATGGTATTAATTTAGTTCATTAACTCATAGGTTATTAGGACAAGGTTGGAATTATGTATTAACTATGGGTGGATGTTCATAACTAAGTCAAAGGTTAAAGGCTAGTTGTTCCAGATGTGTCAAGTGTAACCAGTTTTGAATATTAATGACAATAATTAGTAAAGACTAATCAATAATCATGATTATAAATACCCATCAAGGATGCAAATCGTCACACTCATTTAAGCCTTTTAGGTGGTTTATTACTATAAGATCAAGGATAACAAATTGATTTATACGTTGATTGTGGTTATGAATTGCATTAATCGGTAAGTTGTTATTATTCAGAACACCATTCTTACATTTAGAACCCCCATTGTAAGGCAACAAAGGGTCCTCATAATCTTATCACAACCTAACTTTAACACGGTCATCGCACAAGTCTGTCCTCTAGTTTCAATAAAAAAAAAAACAAATCATACAAATCGACCTAACTCATTATTACAAAACCTAACTATAAAATTAATATATTGGAATTAATAGCTTCATCCTAAATTTGTTTAACTAATTAACCTTAATATTTATACGATGTACGTATTTTAAATACATTATTACAGATACATGATTACACTTGTTTGTAGTGTGTACGGCTTTTAGGTAGATGATGCATATTTCTAACTAATTGCGTGACATGAAATAAATAAACTTTCAAATATACATTCATTATTCATGCATTCGATATTTATGAGATATAATATATATATTCTGTTCATAATGTGTTCTCATGTATACATTCCTCACGACTTTAATTTCGACCTCCAATTAAACATTGTTCTCGTTTAATTAACATTAACTATTATATGATTTTCAGTATTTAGAAGTTTGTTAACTTTATATAGTAAACTGCAAGAAATTAGTTATTTAGAGACAAATTTAGCGCCACACAATTAAAAGTCACTATTTTGCGATGCAAGTAGAGACTTGTTTAGCGACACCCTCGTTGACATAGTCGTCGTAGCTTGAGTGAAAGTCGAGTCACAAAATGTTTCTCGTTAAATTAACATTAACTTAGCAGCATTGTACCTGTTGCTGCTTGCAATATATGGCCACTTCCTCGATCACTTCCTCCATTGTACGTAGCCGTGGTGATGAAATTCTGTAAGATCTTAATTCTAATTTGATGAATTGAATATATATAATTTAAAGAGTTATTGGCAGAAGCTTCATACATGACTAAGCTTCATACATGACTAACTACAATTTAATAGAGGTGGCAAGGTGGGTGGGTTGAATCATTGGGCGAGATGGGGAATGGCCAGACTAGTCAATTTTGCAAGCTTCATTCATTAAGTTGGGTTGTTTCACAAGTTGCTACACTGTGCGGAGTGAGGTATATAATCATTTTAGCTATCATTAATTACCCAAATGATGAAACATTATTGAACCTATTTCATGTAGAAATTTTTCGGAGAAAGATTAAACTTAATAGATCAATTATATATTCTAGCTATTTATAAGTTTTTATCTTCATGTTTAGATGCTTATATATGCTCTACTACTTTACATGCTGAAAATGATCAGGTGACCTAAGTTGCTAACCTGGCATTGAGAAATAATTTTCTTTATTGGGTTATATAATATGATCAATACGTAGGCTCTTGAATTTGGCAAACTTGTATTTTATGACTAAACATGGCTTGTTATATTCCTCTCTTATGGAACTGCTCAAGATTCCCAGTTTTCTGGATTTCACAGGATATCAAAAATATACTGTGATTTGAAACTTAGTTCAGATCACAATGTGTTTTGATATTTTGATCGGTTTTCTAACTTTTCACGGAAATTTTAGTTTTCAAATGATCACAACCCTACTAATTATTAGTATTTTTGAATAGTTGTTATTTGTGTTATGTCAGGGCTGTCGCACAAAAAGTTTATCCAGCAAACTGAACAAGCGATAGACACACAGCTAAATGATGCCCACAATAGACTTGCTGATGCTAACAGGGTGAGTAACTGAGTGTGTGTTATTCCGTTGTTGATGCTTCGACGTGACTGACTTTTTTGTTGCAGGTGGCAAAGAAGAAAATGCCCAAAGTCAAATATGGAATAAATATACTGATCGAAAGTCTCATGTTTGCAAAGATAATGTAATTAACAAGTAATGTAAATTACTCTAATAATAAACAACCGAAAAGTAAACAAGTTTAACCATATATATTATTGATTAAACAGTGAATCCATGGTCGGTTTTAAGAAAAAAGAAAAGAGAAATAATTATTAAGTTTTTGACTTACTAAAAACTTAAAAATATTACAATGATGCAAAACACACACTTAATGTAAATATGGAACACACCAACAAGAGTGCTGCTAGGTCAAGTAATGTCTTATATAGAGTAAGAGAGACATCACATAACAACTCATTAGATGTTGACACTAAAAAGGTTGTCGATCACCTATTGGCGTGTAAGACTGTCTTGTAGGTGTCTCTATCTCCATCTTATTTGTTTCCAAATCCGGTAAAAAAGAGAAACATTAAAGTACTATATTGGTACAAGTTCACATGTCTTCATTCTGCTTGATCGATACGTGTCCTTGGGGACCAGTCTTATTATCTTCATTATTCCGTCTACATTTGACATACAAAACTTGGTGGTGAGTCATTGAACTTATCTTTAACTTTGAAGATAATTGATGATCGCTGAGGAGTTACTGACAAAGTTCAACTCTGAGTCTCCTCCGCGAATCCATGAATCAACATAAACAGTTACTATAGTTAAATAAATTTTATAACGACGCGCGTCTGAAGTAGAGTATAATTAAATGTGTATGCATATATATAGTTAATTTCTGTAACAATATTGTTTGGACAATTGGACTATGGAACTGTTTGTTGAAGTATATCCATATAGTAAGGAACTCACATATCTTAATTACTTTGTACGTAATTCAATGACTTACTAGATTACACGAGTACTCATATATAACCAGTCATATACGAGTAGTATGTTTATTTAATAATAATAGTATAAACACTATTACATTGTTATTAGGAAAAAATTTTGCACCAGCTATTAGAGCCACATAATAAAATATATCGTATTTAATAATAACAATATATATAAATACTGTTACATTATTATTCGGAAAAGTATTTATACCCGCTATATATTATAGCCACATAATACAATGGTCACTGATATGTGTTGGTTATATCTTTATATATATTTTTACTAATCCTAATACCCGTACGATGTACGATAGTTAAATATATTGTATCATAAATAAATTCGAATATGCCTCATACATGATTCGTGATTATGAAATAAATTATGGTTAAAATAAGCCGATGATTGAAGTTAAATATATATATGTTTAGTTAGAGTTTTAAATTTACCTTAATTTTCTTAAAACTACATCAAAATCGGAATTTGTAAGCATAGTAGATGACAAATACCCTTGTATTTTGGGATCGTAAATCAAATTTTTGAAGTTGACATATTACTAACTTATTATAATTAATATAAATAATATGAGTTGAAGAATTGAGGGAAAAACAAAGAGAGACAATTTATTAACGAAAAAACGATCAATCAAATAAGTTTATAATGTCTTTTATATTAATAAGTAAATAGTTAGAGTTTAATTTTAAGTCTAATAGAAAATTGAATTTATATACAATAAAAAAACTAATTTAACAAAATAAATAAATTAAAAGGACATAATGTGTCTATCAAGGGTCACACCACACGTCGTTTCAAGAACATGTCGATCTTATTTTAGTTTATTAATAGATTATATTATATTATTATAATTATCATACTCATGTCTTGTTTTGGTCCTAGCTTGTTCATGTACACATAAATAAGTTTTATGAAGAATAAGAAAGAAGCTAGCTACATCCTATGAAGTCTCGATCTATCTGCAATCACTCATAGAAATTCAACATGTGCGCGCCTTCCAAGGTCGATCGACCGGCCAAATATGGCTAGCTCCTGCCACTGGGGTAGTCTTAGATGTAAAGTTAATGCTAGCTACCTGCCTGCCTTCTAAATGCTAAGTGGTCCAGCAACAACAGCTAGCTGCATCACAAAAAAATGTGGTTCCGTTCTAAACAGTAACTTTCACACCTTAATTACGTATACTTTTTTTTTAAATTTTATTTAAAAAAAGCTAGTATATAAGAAGCCAGATAATACAAGGGAATACAGAAAAAAAGGACCAAAAAAAGTACATAATGTATTTAACGTTTTTGTTTAATAGTATAAAATTTTTAATAACAAGGGCTAGGAAGAAGCTAACGAATGCACAGTCCGATCCTTCACACCATTATTTCGACTATTGATCTTCGTAACCCTTACAGATCGAGAAAGAAACAAAAGAATACATTGATTTTGATCTTGTAAATCATTAGGTGTGTCGTAACCCTTTTGTGCATACGGAAAAAGAAACAAAAAATACAATGATTTTGCTCTTGTTACTTGTGTGACTCAATCGTATAAATCATTACCTGTGCGACTCAATCGTATAAAAAGATACAAAAATTAATACATTGATTTTGATCTGATAAATCATTACCTATGCGACTCAATCTGATGTCAAGTACTAGTCCTTTATTTTTTTTATTTATCACGTACTGGAAAACAAATAAGTCCTTGTCCACCAGGAAGCAATTCTTCTTGTCACTAGATTAAAAATTAAAGCAGCTAGCTAGCAAGGTATGAGATTAATTATGTAATCTTAATATTTAAGGTAGCAATTAATTAGTTCAAACCCTTTTACTTATTAGTAACAAAGTCTGCTTGGGTCATGGATAATCTCTAATTGGTCATCAACCTAACCTTAAGAATAATGTAAGTAATTAAGCCTCTCATAGGGATGAAAGTTCTATGAATTATTAGTGCATTCAAATACCAGAGTTAGAAGCTAGCTAGGGAACTTAGTTTGCTATCTTTACATGGAATGAAAAGGTTATCAATAAATCAAGAAGATAATCTGAGAGATTGCTATATATATATATATATATATATACCTTAGTTAATTAGGGTTTCTTTCAATTACCACAATTGATAGCATTATGAAGAAAGCAATAATATAGGAAAAGAAGGTGTAAATGCTACTTAATTATTATCTGATTTTCAGTATCTAGAAGGTTGATAACTTTGTAGTAAACAAATTTTTTTCTTACAAATGTTACTCAGATCGACTTCATGTATTTAAATAAAAACTGATCAACGTATCGTCAGATAATTTGAACTAATTAACTAGCTAAGAGATGATACTTGAATTTCAATATATAATTAATCACAACATAAATCTCCAAAAGTATTAGTTTTCATGATTGAATATCATCTCACACCATATAGTCAACTTTTATAACAACATATAAAACAATATGTATAATGGGAGCTGATTCTTACACGGCTATCGATAGATAAGGAAATTTAATACGAATAGGCTAGCATACCCCTAAACCTTGTTTAGGGTTTACCCACCCTCTAAACAAGATCCAACATCATTTTCCCATACTCCACCGCTTTATCTAGTCAATCTTTCCATTATCTTTTTCGTTATGTATATACTCAAATAGTACTAGATGGATGGGTAGTCTCAAAATATATTAATCAAACTAATCTGATTCGAACAACCATAATCAATATGACCAATATCACAATCTAATAAATACGAAAATTAAAGAAGAGACATATGAAAATTAACTCCATATAAATTTAATTTCAGTTTACCCCTCAAATTTAGTTAAATAAAAACTTGCAAGAAAATATATAATTTGAAAAATACATAAAAATTCATCAACAAAGACCATCTCGAACGTTTTGATTTTCTTCGAGTTGTTCCACTCCGAAACAGTCCTACATGCACAACACGAAATCGTAGATTATGGTTAATATGTGTTGGCTTAAGATCTTCAAGATGAACTAATATGGTCTTATTTTTTTGTTGTTGAAGAAGAAACCATAACGAACCTATAATGGAAACAAACTAAATTAAAAAGAGATAATAATAACAACAATATAAGAGTTAAAAATGATTAAATAAAAACTCATTTGGTAGTCAATCGTAGGTGTATTTTTTTTGTCGTAGATTTTTTTTGTTGGCATATGAGAGTGTTTTTTCTAGGTTGTTATATAGATAGATAATTTTTGGGAGACTTTTAAGGATAAAAAGAGTTTTTAACTAAAAATAAGGTATTAAATAAAATATTAAAAAAATAAAGAACTAATAATAAGGAGGGGGGATTAGGCTCAAAAAGAGAGTTTAGGGGTGCTAAGTATATTATGAACCTTATTTTTAAGTTATATTATAGATATTAGATAACAAATCTTTTTATATATATGTATAGAAAATACAACACTATCAATCCATCATATTAGATGAAGTGGTACCTGTTACTAATGCAGCTTGGGCCCACATGTGAAGTTGAAAGACACGGGTTTAATCTTTGGGAATGCCCAAATCATGTGGATATTAAGTGAAGGTATTTTACCGGCATCATAACTCTTACGGTGTAGGATGATGGAGATCCAATGTGGTTCCAGGAACAGGGTGCCTTACTTTAACTTTTTTTAGAAAATACAAAACTATATTTTTGTATATATATATATATATATATATAGATCTTCAATGACACATAGTTGCTCGATTCCTCTTCTTTTTCTCTTGTATGAAGAGAAGCTTCGATGTTTTTCTGGTTTGCTAGTCCGGCAACTGGCCGTTGATCATCTCTGTTGTTCTCGTTTTCCTATTTTGGACACACATGTTCCTTTTTTTCACATCTATTAAACTTGTTCTCAGTCATTTTTTCTGGCAATATCATCTTCTCTGACTAAACATTATTTAATAACTCCATTTTTCCGACCATTTAATATAGGGTTTATTGCGACGGAATGCAACTAACTATGCCCAAAAAGTTATAGTTTGCACCAACTAACATTTTTGTTTATTGTATGCATAACTTTAATAAGAATATTTATATCATGTAACTTTTTGTGACCGACCAATCAAAACCTTACACCTGGCTTGTTCAAAAAAAAAAATTTTACACGTGGCAGCTCATATGGGTTGCCACGTATACACATTGCATGATTTAAACTTTTTTACTAAGTTTATGCATACAATAAACAAAAATGTTAGTTCATGCACACTATAACTTTTTAGGCATAGTTTGTTTCATTCCGACGCACTAAACCCTTTAATATATAATCTTGCATCAACATTCAAAAAACATGTAAAAGGGCCTTCATGCATCGAGAATATAGACAAGACACAATCTAGAATAAATTATCCCAATACTTGGCTCATCCTTAAGCTAATTATACAGTAATAAACATACTGAAAATATGTTAATCATGTACCAAAATTATATTATGGTTTTAATTTAATGTTTTTATTTAAGTTTCTAGATATATATCGTAGTGCTTGAGTCAAAACCAATAAGGTTAGATAAGTGGTTCACGCCATTATTTATGGAAACAAAGGTCAAGGGTTATGTCTTGTAAGACTGGAGGTCTTTTTTTAATATTGGATTAACGTGAAAACACTCTCTATAACATCGTGATAGGAGTAAGGTTGTTTATAACTTTACCTCCACCATATACAGTCGGATATCGGGACCCAAAACTTGTAAAATGCGACATTGGATGTTTATTTATTTTTATTTTTTTAGGAGAATGTTAAACGAAGCCCTAAGGCATTCACTTAACGTGAATAAAAAAGTTGTACGTTTCTATATCAAAAGTCTACCCCTAAATTTAATGATAAGTGTACAACTATTTTATGCACCTTAACGAAATTCCTTAAGGCTTCGTTTAACAAAACTTTTTTTTAAGGCATATGAATTTTTTGTTCTGACTGAATATCTAACCAAACCAATACGAAATATCCGATCTCTTTGCCATAAACACAGGTTTTAGAAGAGATATTTCCAAAAATAAAACCTGAATCCAAAGAAATCAGAAGCTAATAAATCTACTTCACAATAATTTCAATAAAGAGCTCAAATATCCATCTCCTACTATACACCAGGATTTTATTCTGGCCCACCAGGGTGTGCAACTTACTTCTTATTACTGCAACTATTTCCTATATCTATATCTATATTATCTAACAAAGCAAATTCACCCTTATTAATTATTTTTGTCTTTAAAATACCTTATTTATTCTTGGACATTTTTTATTCCCATAATACCATCTTCACCCTAAAATCAGGCACGCTCCAACCAATGTCCATCTATTGTAACCCGTAATTTTGTTAATGCTGATATAAAAATTATTACCATCAACCGCTGTCACTTCCGCCCACCGCTGAATTGCGCGGGTATTCATCTATATATATATATAATAAAAAGAGGATTTCACAATTAATTAACTTTAAGAAATTGGCAATACAAGTATCGAAATTTGACCACTTAGGCACTTATATAATTAACTTTAATCCCATATAAAACAAATTATTTTTTTTTTCTTTAAGCAATTGCAAATTTAAAATGACCATATTAAGCATATATATATATATATATATATATCTAGGAGAGAGATCAAACAAGAAGGTGTCTTAATTAACAGTACTAACACTACTTTTACATCAATTAATTTTACATTCACCACCACACCGTTACCATTGCCACCGTTGTCGCCCATCGCCGCACCAATGCTGCCACACCGCTTCCACTACCATTATTGTCGCTGCATTGTGCGTGCATACGTCTAGTATATACAAAACTAACTATTCAAACTTAATTAGCCAAATGTTGATGATGATGATGTTGGTGGTGATGTGTTGTGAGGATTTTGTTTGTGTAGAAATAAAAGGTTTGAAGATACGAATGGAAGATCATGGTAAACTACATCTTTTTGTTTAAGATAAATGAAATGATAATATTCACATGCATGGCTATGATCAGGTGAAAAGGAATACGAGTAAGTAACAACGTAATTGGTATGATCATTAGCTGGTTTGTATGACAATTACCCCTTATTACAATTATGATAATGTGTTTCTGATCTTCAGGTTTATTGCTTTTTTGTTTTTTTCCATCGAAAATATGGGTTCTAGCTAGCTAAAACATTAGTTAAAATTGGTGGCTCAATTTTTGTTGTGGTTTTTTCTTAAGTCTATAGTTTAACTGTAGTCGTCAAAGTTTTAAATAGGATATAAATTGTGTAAATATTTGTATTTTCCATAGGATTTTTATTCTTTGACTTTTAATATCTTGTTAGTTGGTCTTTTTACTCCGTATTGTTAATAATCTTTATTGGCGCCGTTAATTAAAAAAAAAAATACCCATGCAATATGCCCCACCAATAGAAGGGATATGCAAATGAGATTTTATCTTGTCTATTTTTTTTAACGGCCAACTAGTAATTATAAGTTGCTGGATTCGAGAAAGGCCTACTAACTAACGAACTTGAATATGATAGTCAAATGCTTTAGCCGTACGGGTTTCGTCCACGAATTTAAAAATTCGTCGAAAGTATATCGAATGACATCTCTAATGAAAAAGCATGAAATTTTAAGAACATCCATATAATTTTTATAATTTATCGATATACGGTTTTATAATTTTTATAAATGATATTTGGAAAAGAGAAAAAAAATCGATTGGTTGAGATATATTTGAAGAGAGAAAAATGTGAAAGTCCCAAGTTTGCAACAATCAAAACAGATTAAATAAAAAATATAAGATAAGAAATTAAACACGTTTAACTATATGTATATTAATTAAACAGTGAATACATGGTTGGTTTACAAAGAAGAAAATTGAAAAATACTTGTTAAGTTTTTGACACACAAAAAACTTAAATGTTCTACAATAAGAAACACACACAAAGTGACAATTGCAGAACTACACCAACGAGAGTTGCGGCTAGGTCAAGTGATTCTTTAAATAGGCAGAGATGGGAATCACATGACAACCCAATAGATGTTGACACCTCAAGTTTGTCAACCATCTATTGGTGGATCTCTCAGATCTGCAGGGCTCTCTGTCTTCATCTTGTTTGTTTCCAAATCTTGTATGAAAGAGAAAGACCCAGGTACCGTTTTGGTACAAGGTCACATGTCTTCAGTCTTCTTGATCAACACGTGTCTTGGGACCAATATTCTTATCTTCATTTTCCCGCTATTTTCTGACTTACAAAAACTGGGCAATGAGTCATCGAACTTATCTTTAACTTGAAGAGAATATTGATCGCTGAGAGATCGTTGACGAAGCTACTCGCTGAGGACTCACTGAAGAAGAAACTTGCTGTTAAGTCTGGGATTCGCTGAAGAAGACTTGCTCGCTGACGTGTGTCGTCAGCAAGTAGTTAGCAAGTCATCAGCAGGTGAAGTGACCTCTTCAGAGAGTTGAATGCTCCAACATGGTTGTCATGGCGGGAAGAATTCAAATCAAATGAAGATAAGAAGTCACATGGTGGTTAACCAACTGTAATTTGCCTTGAATGGCAAAGGTACATGTTGGGACCAAAGCAGGGGTTCTCTCTCTCTCATACCCGATTTGGTATAGAAGACAAGGGCACATGATTCAAGTACCATGAGCCAATTGGAAGTCGACAACCACCATCAAGTCACCATCAAAGAAGGCTGTGTTGCCCTAATTCTTCCTCTATATAAAGCATCACAGCCGCATTGTATCATGTGTGTTAGTCACCTTGAAAGTGTGTGTCACTTGTAATTGTTTAAGTTTTTAGTGTGTCTAGACTTAGCAATTACCTCTGTTCTATTGTGTTCTTGTAAGTCAAGTGTGTAAGATCAACCATGTGTTCATCGTTTAATCAATGATACATATGATTATCCTTGCATTGATGTACTACAATTGAACTTGATATTGTTCTTGTTATTTACTTGCTTATTTACTTTTTGTCTAATTTAAATATAACATAAGTTGTGCATTCGTGGACCATCACTTGCTGAGTCTCTCAGCGAATCCATAACTCAACAATCTCCCCCTATTCGCTGAGGAGACTTAGCTGAGTAAAAGACTTGCACTAACAAGTATTTGACAAGAGATTTTGGCACAATGCTGATTTTATATATGACAAACAATTTACAAATACAGCAAAGTAAAGTTACACATATTAATCTACTCCCACACAGATTCTTGCTTTGCTTCAATGAAGGCCTTATCCTTTTGTCTTTCAGACTTCTTTAATTCTTGATCAATTAGATGAATGAACCTTGGATTGTTTGAAGTCCTTGAACAATATTTTCTTAACTTAACAAGAAATCCAGAGGGAGCGATGGGAATTTCACTGGTCCTGAAGAAGAGTTCATGACCATGAACATTACAAGAACAGAAACCTCCCAGATCTTCACTGTACAATCCTTCTACGAACAATAATCTTGAAGGCATGCGAAGGTTGAGCGATGATTCCTCCCCAATATCAGATTTTGGTAAAGCTCTAAGCATAGTGGGGAGAGAGGGAGTAACCTGACCAGAAGCTGTCCTCTTGACACCACTTCTAGGTTGTTGAGGAGGAGGAGGATATGGATGTCTAGCAGCGCTGAGCAAGGAGTCTTCAACCTTGTACTTCTTTTCCAACCTCCTTGTCTGCTTGATCTGGTCACCAACCATCTTCAGTAATGGATCATAACCAACAGTCTTGTTTTCCTTTATCAGCTTGTAGATCACGATCCATTCAGTAGGCCCAAGAGTGTCAGTTTTGACATTTTTTAGAGTGAACATCTTGGGCACACCTTTTCTTTGCACTTGAAGATTCATGCCTTGTTGAGAGAGAGATGGCTTGACCCACAAGATCTCTTCCTTTCTCTATCTGACGTCTCTCGAATTGAGATAAGTCTGGCGAGCCTCTTCAACGCTTTTCTGCCTTTCAGCGAAGAATTCTTCTTCTTTCTTCCTTAAAGCTTCCAAACCACCAGCTTGCTGAGCCAACCTTTTAGTTTCATCATAAGCATCTTTAAGCTCCTCATTCACAACCTGCTCGCTTATAAATTTCTGAGAGAGTTCTTCTTGTAATTACTTCTTCTTTTGTTCTTCTTGAAGAACTATCTCAGTTGGTGTTAATTCAGCAGTTGTTTTAGGTGCTGATGAAGACTTAGGGAAGGCACCAGACATCATCTTTTGTTGTTGTTCTCTTGCTAAGGAGGGAACCTTTAGTGGCTTGCTCTTAGTGGTCACAACTGCTTTACCCTTATCAGCATATTTCTTTTCAAGGACAGCATGAAATTCAGCAGTTGGCTTGAAGCTGGATACATTGATTGGTCTTGCTGGCAGACTGCTTTCAGCGACTACCTCATTCACTGGTACCTCCTCAGCAACAATTGATTCATCTACCTTAGTCTACTCCCCCTCAACATTTGCTGTTGGTTCTACAACCGGCTCAGCATGGGGAGCAACGTTCACATGCTCATCACTTTGAGTTGTTGGGGCCTCCTTTTCAATATTCCCCCCCCCCCTTGGAAGCAGCTGAGGGACTAGCTACTTCCACACTTCGCTGTTTTAGGAGCCCCAACATTTCTCCCATCATTCATTTAAGAGATGCAGCCTCATCTTCCAGGTTCTTTGTCCTGCTAACGGATTCATCAAGCAACTTTTTGTCAACAGCAACCTGGAAGGGGGTACGAGAGAAGACTTGATTCTTGAGAGAAGAGATTTCAGTAGTGAGAGTGGTGAGAAAGTTGTCTTGAGTTTTGGAGAGGGAGGAGACAGAGGAATCAAGCTTATGAAGTTGTGCAGTGAATAGAATATTTGATTGAGAGAGTTGGTTGAGAGAGGATAAGAGTCCAGGCACTTTAGTGACCTTCGCTGAATTTAGTTCATTTGTGAGTTTGTCAAGCGAAGCAGAAATTTGAGAGTTGGAAGTGCTGACTCTTTTCATACTTTGATCCAACAGCAGTTGGTTTCTCTTGAGAAGAGTTTCATGAGACTTGTGCTGATAGTGATGCTGCTTGATGATCCCAAATACTTTGTCTTTCAATTCAGCCATTTCATCAATCATCTCATCATTTCCAGTGACCAACTTTATAAATTGAGCATGAGCATCAGCATTCAATGCAGCAATCTTGTCCACCAGCCAACCATATAAATAACCATGTCTGTTCCCTTGGCTCTGGCAGATTTGCACCCTCCTTAATAACTCATGCAACTGGAAAGTTTCAACATAATCAAGGCCAGGCACGTTAATGGTAGTGAAAGCAGTTTGGAGATCTTCATCAGCAGAGGGAACCTTGAGAGCTTTTAAGGAAACTGGATATCGAGCACAAGGAACCCTGAAGAAATCCGAATGGTGCAAAGGAGGTACTTCCATAATAATCTCGTCATCAAACTCCTCTACCTCAATATAAATTGTTGTCCTGAGTCTTTGAAGATGACATAATTGCACTCTTCGCTGAAGCTCATCATCATTAAGCTCAGTTGCATATTCTCCAAAGTGGCCAATTTGTTCATGAATAGCTGTGGGCCTTGGAGAATATCTTGCTGAGGGAGGCATATCATTTAATGCAACTAGGGTATCCTCAAATTCAGTGGGAGGCGAGGAGACCAAGACATATCCCAAGTCTTCTGTCAAGAAGCCACTAGTAATTACCTCTTCTTCACTCTCCTCTACAGCAGTGAGTTTGATTTCAGCATCATCATCTTGGAGGTCAAACTCACTACCCAATTCTTCATCACTAGCCACACTTGTTTCAAAAATATGGGTAAAGGAACCTGGTGCCTCAATCTCAGTGTGTTGTTCCACTGGGATATCAGTGGCCGTAAAAGGTGTTGACTCTAGCATCACCTGTGATCTGGCTGCTGTCAACGACTCAGAGGGTATTTGAGAAGAAGAAGAGGTATTTGGGGGAGGAGTTGGACTTTGACCTCTAGTGGGTTGGGTGACCCAATATCTTCACCAACCTCGCCTAAAGAAGTTTGAGGTGGTTGCTTGCTGTTCCCGTTTAACTCGTCAACAGTTTGTTGGGAGACTGTTGATGGGATGGTTTGGGTACTAATGTCCTTGGGCACTGAGGACGTCCTAACCTTGGGTTTTCCCTTTGATACACTCCGCTTACGTTTTGGCACGTCAGCGGAGGGTGAAGATTGTAGATTTTGTGTTGGGGACGCTGCCTTAGGATTACTTTTGGTCTTTTTAGAGGCTTTGGAGGTCGCTGGGGGGTTTATCAGGAAACCAGCCTCAGAAGGCATTTCAGCGTCCACAGCGACCGTATCAGCCACTTCATCAGAAAGAAGTGCTACCTCCCAGTCGCTGTCTTTGGGGTATAAAGAAGAGTTTAGAGAGAAGAGTACCTCTTTCATATGTACAGTGAGGCGAGCAAGCAAATGTTTAGCAGGTTGCTTATATATATTGCTGTCGACCCTTGCTACTTGAATTGTGGCAGCATATTCATCACCCAACACCTCTTTGAAGACAAGGGAGAAAATTCTCACAAAAGGCACTGTGTGAGATCTATTAATCAGGGTGATCTTGTGCTTCATGTCATTGAAGATCATCAAGGCATAATCCACAAATCTTCCTTCAGCAAGAGCGTGGATAATTGGCATCGAAGTTGAAGATGCCTGATTATAAGATCCAGAGTTTCCACCCATATACTAGATCACATGAGTGAAGAGAACTCTCCAGATCCCAGGGAGATTTTGTTTCAAGGGATTGCTTGGGATCGCCGGAGGGTTCCTCAGGTTATGATTATACCCGATTGAAGGCAGCCATGCCTTCCATTCATCATCTCCAACAGCTTCCACAAATGTATTATCATTATTCTCTTGTGGGAAGCGAAGAGTTTGACGTAATGATGCTGGAGTGATGGTAATAGTTTTCGTTCCTTCTCGAACTGTGCCAGAGATAGACTGGGTGGACTCATCATAACTACATGTCCATCAGAAATCTCGAAGGAGATGAATATAAATCTTCTCTGGAGCTGCCATTATACAGTAACTGTCAGGGGAAGCAGGGATGAAATCCAACATTGGCTTATATCCTTTTGTACCTTTTGGTACGTGAGACGAGCCAAGATGGTTATTAGGTTTAACAACCATCTCTGATGCAGCAAAGGAGATTTTAGAAGATTTAACAACATTAGAAGAAGGAGAATAAGTAGAAGAATTTAGGTAAGATTTCGGAGTTTGTTCAGTGGCGGCGGAAGCGGATGGAGTTTCAGATGAGGAAGCCATTTAAGAAATTTAGTGTGGAGATTTGAAGATGTAAAGATCAAAAGAAGGAGATAATATGATTAAGAAGAGATGAACAGTTTGAGAGATTTTAAGATATTTGAGAGAAGATGAATAGTTGAAAGGAGAGATCAACAGTTAGGGTAGGTTTAGGATTGCTGACAGGAGAGTCACTGACAGGTTCTTCCTGCTGAGGATTGTCATCCTCAGCGTCTCCTAAATCAGGATTCGCTGAGGCATCATGGAAGACATCATCAGCGATATTGTCATTT
The DNA here is from genome assembly GCF_010389155.1 of Erigeron canadensis. Lineage (NCBI taxonomy): Eukaryota > Viridiplantae > Streptophyta > Magnoliopsida > Asterales > Asteraceae > Erigeron > Erigeron canadensis. The sequence goes on from NC_057768.1 coordinate 22,075,635, forward strand.
CTTGAACTACTTCAGGAGAAGAATTGCTGATGGAGTCTTTTAGTATTGACCTAAGAAGAGGTTCTACTGGATCTACAGAATAGATATGAGAAGCGATGTGATCAATACTTGGAGACACATTCAAAGATGGTTCACCAACGGGAATATCAGCGACTGATTGCGTAGCTGTCATTTCAGGAGGATCAGCGAGGTCGCTGAGAATTTCTTCAGCAGATGATTGTTTGGGAAGATCACTTAGAGCTGAACAGCTTTCATCAAAAGTAACATGAATTGATTCATCCACCTTTTGAGTGCGAGTGTTGAACACTCTGAAAGCTTTGCTAATAGAAGAGTATCCCAAAAAGTAGCCATCATCAGCCTTGGGATCGAACTTTCCTAAGTGATCCTTATTATTAAGAATAAAGATGGGGCAACCAAAAACATGGAAATATTCAATTTGGGGATTCTTGCCCTTAAGAATTTCATAGGCAGGCTTATCATGTCGTTTGACAATAAGACACCTATTTTGAGTGTGACAAGCAGTGTTAACTGCTTCCACCCAAAATTTTAATGGGAGAGATGATTCACTGAGCATAGACCTAGCAGCTTCAATAAGAGTCATGTTTCTTCTTTCAGCTACACCATTCTGCTCAGGGGTTCGAACAGAAGAAAAGTTTTGTGCTATCCCTTGATCAGCACAAAAGCTTTCAAGAGTGTGGTTTCTAAACTCAGTGTCATGATCACTTCTGAGTTCTTTAACCCGAATGTTGTCGAGGTTTTCCATCTTTTTGATAAAATTTATAATTTCCTCAGCAGCTTCACTCTTCGAATGCATACATATAGTCCAAGTGTATCGTGAATATTCATCCACAATAACTAAGGTATATCTGCTGCCCCTTAGGCTTTGAACATTTACAGTACCAAAAAGGTCCATATGAAGAAAATGGAAGCAGCCATTTATAGAATTGGCATGTTTAGTTTTGAAGGTGGCTCGATGGCTTTTACCCTTTTCACAGGCACCACAGAGCCTGTCTTTCTCATAAGTGAGAGAGAAGAGAAGAATCATCATCATTAGAAGAAGAAGAAGAGATGACTGAAGTATTAACAGTTTCATCAACTGAAAGTGTTTTAGTCAGTTGATTGACAGGTGGCATGGAACTCATGGCTTCAACAGTATCTCCTTGATTGACAGAGTTTCTAGTGTCAAGAATAACCAAGCCACCAACTTGATTATTACTTCCATATTCTACAAGGATACTGTTAGTACCATTGGAGATAATCTCTTGAGAGAAGGGAAGGGAGATTCGCTGAGAGGCAATGAATTCAGCAATATTGCTTTCACTTAAAACAAAATTATTATTTGAGTTCATGCTGGATTCTGCAAGAGGAGCTTGCATGTTGATAGCAGAAGCAGGAGCAGCAGGAGATGAGGAGGGATTTGGCTGAATGACAATTTCAGGAGGATTCCGGGAATTGTTGTCAGTACAGTCAGCAGCAATATGTCCTCTTTCACCACAAAGATAACATTTTCTATTACTGGTCTGATTTAGAGTCAGAAAATCCTTAAGTTGTGAGGATAAGTCATTGACACGTTTGGTCAGCTCACAAATTTCAGGATTATTAGAGGCAGTTGATGCAATAGAAGAGGCCTTTTTTCTTTTTGATTTGAGAGATGGAGACTTCTTCTGATGCAGTAAAGGAACAGACTTTGGAATAGGACTAAGAATGGATTTGTCCTTAGATTGGGCATTTGAAGATGAAGGATCAAGGTGAGTCAGAGCACTTCGCTGACCTCCTTGTAGAAAAGGTCTAACCTGCTGAGCAGATCTGAAATGCTGAGTCTCCAAAGGAGATTTTCCAGCTAGCTGTCCTTCAAATTGGGAAGGTCTGACCTGCTGAACAGGTCTGAAGTGCTGAGAGAGAGGAGTTCCCTTTGGAACGTAAATGGAGTTGGGTTGTTGATAGCGAGCGTCAGCGAACTTATTTCTCCTGTTCATTAAATGACCATGCATAGCAGCCTTTTTTACAGCATGAGAAGAATTTGAAGAGGAGGGTGATAGCTGAGGCGCAGGACGTTCAGCAACTACAGGAGGAATGGAAGACTCAGCGGATTGACTGACAGGTACAGCTCGCTGAGGAGTACTGTAGTCATATGGAGCAGCAACCTTGCTCCTTTTGAAGGGTTCAAACGCTTTAGACTGAACGATCAGCAGCTGAGGAGCTATAGGCTTATAACCATCACTTGAAGGATTTCCTTCAAAGGTTTGAGAAGAAGAATATTGAATTCTGCCTTCATTAGGCATCATATCAATGATGCGATGATCAGGAAAAATTATCTTAGCAAAACTAGGAGGATAATAAGTTTTGGGTTTGGAAGAAGAAGAAGAAGTGCAGGATAAGGATGACACATTATCAAGCTCAGAGTGATAATCATTTAGTCTTTTGGTGAAGTAATACTTCATCATTTCTTCACTAAAAGCAACAGCACTTGGAGGAATTCTTTTTTTAGCAGCAGGACTGTCACCGAAGTGATTGGTAACAAGGGCAGCAGTCTCATAATCTCCACCAATAATGGCGTTGATTTGAGTAGGCATCAGCTTGCTGAAGATTTGGTCATGAAGCTTGGAGGCTTTAGACCAAGAGATAACAATTTTTTCAAGGTCAGCGACCTTATTTTTTATATCTTCATTTGATTTTTGAAGATTTTGATTGAGAAGTTTTTGAGACTCAAGCTCAACATGAACATTTCGAAGGTCCTTGAGTTTGTCATTTTTAGCACTTAGCTCAGCACTGACTGAGTTAAGCTTAGTTTGAAGATCAGCAGGAATAGATTCAACAAATTGAATGTCACAAGTAAGCGACTCAAAAATTTCTGACTTATTTTCTTCAGAAGCAGAGGAAAAATTGCATACCTTCTTGACAGTGACATTCACCCACTGACTGGAACAGACTTGATCTTTTGTCAGTGCTTGATCATCAGCAAGGGCCATAAGACAAATGGCATCAACATACTTTTCCTCCTCAGCTTCAGAGTCATCAGAGTCTGCCCAGTCATGTTGTTCAGCAACAAGACTCTTGGCAGGAAGCTTAGCTTCCTTAACGTCAGCTATCTTAGCACGAAGCTCGTAGTACTTCTTTTTGTATTCATCAGCAGGCTTGACTGAGGAGGATTTTGCTGAGCAGAAAGAAGAGGGCTTCGCTCCCTGCATGGAAGGAATAAAAACATTGCATTTGTTTTTGTAGTGGCCTTTACGACCACATCTCCAACATTCTTCTTGCGATTTTTCGATTACTGGTTTTTGAGAGAAAGTCGACTTATGACTATTCCATTTTTTGGAATATCTCTTACCAACGATGAGAGCAAATTGCATGAAGTCTGAGAACATTTCCTGTCTCTCCTCAATATCGAGGTCATTGACAAGATCTTGTAGATGAGATGGGGTAGCAGAGCTGCTGTTGACATGGATGGAGTCAACTTCAGCAGAGACCAGGGCAAGAGGGTCAAGAGAATAAGAATTATTAGATAGAGAGGAGGAAGAAGATGAGCCAGCATGCCTCTTGGAATTAGCTTCTGCTCTTAAGTTTTGAGCAAGGGTTCTCTCTTCAAATTGAAGAGTGCCATAAAGTGATTCCAAGTCATGCAACTTAAGTTGCTTGGTGGTGCGGAGAATCTGTCTTAAACCTTGCCATTTAATTGGAAGGCTGTCAATGAACTTGTGGCATACTTCAAGCATATCATGCTCTATGCCAGCATTAGTCATATCATTCAACAGACATTTGAAGCGATTGTAAGTGCCATCCAGATTCTCATTTGAAAGAGAGAAGAATCCTTCATAGGCACGCTTCATATCAATCTTTTTAGTGGCAAGGACATCTTCTGTACTATCGAATCTGGTACAAAGATTGTCCCATACCTTCTTAGCAGAGGAAAGCTTGATGACAGATTTCATAATGTCATCAGGAAGAGTATTTATAATGAGATTTCTTAACCTAGCATCTAGATTAACAAGCCTACGCTCGTCATCTATCCATTGTACTTCTGGTTTAATAAGCTCAGTGACAATCTCAGGAGCATCAGTGGTGGCTCCTGGTGTCCTGGTAACCAGAATCGGTACGTAAGGACCTTTGGTTAAGATGGTCATTAAGTAAGGTTCAACTCCTACAATATGTAAAAGCATTCTTTCCTTCCAGGATCCAAAATCATGAGATTCGAATCTTGGAGGGATGGAAACATACCCAAAGTCTCTGGTATTAACCAGAGTAGGAACTGCAGTCATAGAGAAAGATTTTAAGAACGAAAATAAGAAAAAAAAATTGGATGTAGAAAAAAGTAAAGAAAAGATCTTGCAAACTTTTATTCAGATCAGATTCGGTGTATCGAACCACCGCTCTGATACCAACTGAAAGTCCCAAGTTTGCAACAATCAAAACAGATTAAATAAAAGATATAAAATAATAAAGTAAACACGTTTAACTATATGTATATTAATTAAACAGTGAATACATGGTTGGTTTACAAAGAAGAAAATTGAAAAATACTTATTAAGTTTTTGACACACAAAAAACTTAAATGTTCTACAATAAGAAACACACACAAAGTGACAATTGCAGAACTACACCAACGAGAGTTGCGGCTAGGTCAAGTGATTCTTTAAATAGGCAGAGATGGGAATCACATGACAACCCAATAGATGTTGACACCTCAAGTTTGTCAACCATCTATTGGTGGATCTCTCAGATCTGCAGGGCTCTCTGTCTTCATCTTGTTTGTTTCCAAATCTTGTATGAAAGAGAAAGACCCAGGTACCGTTTTGGTACAAGGTCACATGTCTTTAGTCTTCTTGATCAACACGTGTCTTGGGACCAATATTCTTATCTTCATTTTCCCGCTATTTTCTGACTTACAAAAACTGGGCAATGAGTCATCGAACTTATCTTTAACTTGAAGAGAATATTGATCGCTGAGAGATCGTTGACGAAGCTACTCATTGAGGACTCGCTGAAGAAGAGACTTGCTGAGTCTCTCAGCGAATCTATAACTCAACAAAATGTATTATAGTTAATTTAAGTAAATATAGAATAGATAGAAGGGGTATTTTGTGGAAATACTTAAAATCAATATTGAAAATATAAGTTTAATGTTGAAAATATCAAGCAAATCTCTTTATAATATTGTATAGATATTTAGTAGTGGGTAATCAACCCAGGAAAAGATTGAACGGTATTTGAAACTACAAGTGACATAGCTCTAAGAGTCACATACCTTGTATGGTAAAGTTGCAGTTGGATACAAAAGAGAAGGGTTTCTCTCTCATATCTGATTTGGTAAAAAAGACAAAAGCTTCTGATGCAAGTACTTCAAGCCAATAGTATCTCGACAACTACCATTCTATCATTATCAAAGCAAGGTTGTATTGCTCTAATTCCTCATTTATATAAGGCAACACAGCCGCACATAAAACACTTCGTGTTTGTACCATAAAATGTATGCCACTTATTTTCTCTATTGTAAATTGTTTAAGTTTCTAGTTTGTCTAAACTTAACAATTGTATTTTTCATTTTACTTTCTTGTAAGACAAGTTGTAATATTGATCATATATTTACTTTTTAATCAATTATATATATGATTAGACTTGCATAGATTCTTGTATTTGAATTCAACTTTTGTTTTTATTCTTTACTTACTGCAATTTACATTCTTGTCTAGATAATTAATATAAGTTAAGCAAACAAATGGCCTGTCAAACATCAATTATTAATAGTAACAATTGATTAACCACATATTTCATCACGAGGAAAGAAGAAAAGGGCAAACAAGAAAAGCTCATATATAGTATTAATTGTAAAGTCTAACCATATTTCAAAACTGGATTTTTAGAATATGTATATCGCTTAGATTAACAATCCACGTATAGCACAAACATACATGAACAGTCATAACTGTCTACGTACGCCAGCTTACAAGGTTTCTAGTATTCACCTTCTCTCTTAAGACATATATCTAAATGCAAAAAAGGTGGATTTTCTGTAATCTGCACCATGTTCTGTTATTTGTCTGCAATGTAGAAAAATTAATTTGATCTCTGTATAAGCTATACAAGTTAATGTCAGAGTTCTCTTCTAGGGTGCATCTTAATAAATATTAAGTTTTGTAAATTTTGCATCCACGTTTTACCTCTATGCTAGTTATTATAGAATATCGATATGGGCTTTTAGTAGATGAGCTCCTGAATTTTTAGTACGGGACATCCCGCAAATTTTTGGCGTTTCTTTTAGGGGTAAATATATGAGAATGAAACTATCAAGGAATGTTTATAGTATGCAAATTAAAGTTGAGTTAATTTTTTCAAATCTTGTGCATTGTATGTATCCGACCAATCAAAAAGTGACAGCTTATATGGTTATCACATATTTTCAAATACATACAATGAATTGAACATAATTTCAGTTATTTCACACAATATATATTTTCAAATACATACAATGAATTGAACATAATTTCAGTTATTTCACACAAAAAATATTCGTCCATGGTTAGTTACATTTCCAAATACTTATTTACTTTCTTTTATAGATAATGCATTACAAGAATAATCTGCGTATAACCTCCGTGATATCCTGGATATTTTCCTACTCCGTAGCCTTCCGGGGTGATACCTGGGTTAGAAAAGTTCTATGTGGTAGCGGGTACGTCATCATGTTACAAATAATAGCTCAGGCTAAGCATAAGATCCCGACATGAATCCAAGCTGATAGCTTTAATCGTTGTAAAAATTAGAATGATAAGGATGCACTCACTTTAAGAGGAATAAGACATGTATATATAGGCATATATCATGTCTCAGATGTTGTACATTTTTCCACATGTTCTCATCTGATTGCTCTACAAAAGGCATCTGACATAATAGCGACATCGTCCTTCTTTTCCTCCAGATTCCTTCATGTGTGTCGTGCAACCAATAAAATAGTGGACACCTGATTGAATAAGACAATCAACAACAAAGGGCACATGTACAGTGCCTCGTACATTTTTATTCTCTCCCAAATGTTGTTTATATTATCCAGAGTTACTAAAGAAGTTGTAGAACACTTGTAAATTTCAGAGCTCTCATATGTTCTTCCAAGTTGATTTTAAGAACTAAGCTGATATCCATCTTGATCTTTGATAAGTGAAATATTTTAGGTTTTTTAGCTATGTATTTTGGCCGTTTGAATGTAAATATGAGTTGAAATGAATGAAATTTTGGTACTTAATAGAATGAAATGTCATTGCAGGTTCACAGAGCATAAAAATGCGGTAGATACGCCATAAAGCACCTAAGGTGCCAAAGGACTTTGCTAGACACAAGACGATGAAATTGAAGCAAAACCCAAAAGATCATACGTGTCGGAGAAACGAGCCGCTCGTAGTCACTTGCAAGCACCGCTCGTCGAAGTTAGAGCCTGCACAAGCCTCTCGTGGGGATGGGCGAGTGATGCTCATCAAGTTGGAGCTGGAAGCGACTTTTATCCTTATAGATAGAAGAATTAGCCTCCACAGTTTATATAGAACACATGCATCTTGATGAGCGTCCATTTTGTAATAAAAACCTCTATCGAAATGCCTCATTTCTATGTCTTAAATGAGTTAAAATTATGGAACCATCGGTAATTTATGAATCACGTGTTTACGCAGGTTCACGGAAGATGTGAGTGAGGATAAATGGTATCAAGTAACTCAAGATGAAGGCCTATGAAGTTACAAAACACAAGGAGGTGATTCGAAAGTCAAACGAAGAAGTATGAGAAGCAGCAGCATCTGCCAGCGCCGCTGGAGCCCATTCCAGCGTCGTTGGGCGACTCAGATCAGCAACCGACTTTGAACACTATTTAAGTTGAAATAACCCTCAAAACCCTAAGAGAGAGTCGATTCAGCAGCCCTAGTCGTCCATATTCAACCCTAGGTCAACTTTTCATATTCCAAGGAGGTTTTGGAGCTTCAAACACCTTCTGATCTTCATCCTTAACCTAGATCTACTCTTTTACTTTACTTTCAGTTGGTAAACAATGTTTTTCATCTTTTCAGACTTTGTTATTCCTTTAATAATGTCAGGCTAGTAGGTTGAAAACTTGTTTAGATCGATGTGATCATGTAGACATTTATTTATTTTACTTAATTTCTTAGATCTGTTAGAGTATGTGACAATCGTCATCTGACCGTATTTTCCGAAGCACTTTCCGATCATTTTAAGTTCGTTAGTTTATGTACGTAATTAGTCTTATAAGACTTTAGCACGGAATAAATGAAATTCTATTTGATTTGGGCCTTATGAACGTTTGGACTTTAGAAAAATGGTACGTGGACTCGAGAATTGGAGGAACACTAGTTGTCTTGTTGAAATACCAAATTAAGTAAAATAATTAAAATTAAATCAATTAAAGATTTAATAACTAAATATAGACATATTTATAGTCGTTGGAAAGCTAATGAAAAATTACATTCACATATATCGACAAAAGAAATTTAACGGGTCTCGAGTTTCTGGAAATTGTCGGGTCAAACGTTTTTAAAAGAAGGTCAAGGTAAGTGTTTTAGGGTTATGGGGGTATATAAGCACACAAGAAAACCCTAGCCCCCATTTCCCCTCATTCTCACTTCACTCTTTCTTTCCCTCTCTCTCTATTTTGGCCGTCCTCCCCCTTCTTCTCTCCTCCTTCTCTTTTTGGCAGCCACCACCACGAACCAACATCACCACCACAGAAACGACACACGAACCATTCACCCACGAACCAAAAGAACCAGCCGCGAACCACCATCATCCACCACGAACCACCTCCACTATTCATCTTTTCCTTCTTTTCTTTAGATTTTGGGTAAGCTTTTGGTTAAATCGATGCGCTGTGATGTTTATTTGTCTTGGGGGTCACGAACTTCATACCCTTTTGTATGAATCGGTTGTGGACTTAATTTTTTCTATATATATATATATCCGAAAAATCTTTACATATATGTATGTATAAACCCAAAAATCTTATGTTATATAGAAATATATATATATATACAAATCGGTTTCTCCTCCTCTTTTCTCTAAAAATCCGAAACCCTTGTTCTTGCTTAAGATTTGAGGTGTTCTTGAATTTTCGGCTCATATATAACTATATAAATCGAAATCGTGTTTAAACCGTGACTATATGTGTATGATTTTGGGTTGTTCTTGGTTAGATCATCAAAAAATCGGATTGTATTAGTGATTTTGGTCTTGGAAATTGGTTATGGTTCATGGATCTATCCGGAATCTTGATTTATGGCTCGGTCAAACTTGGTCAACGCCGGTCAACGCCGGTCAAATGGGGCAGATTTATAAATTGGTCAAAATTAGGGTTAGGGTACTATTTTGGGAATTTTAGTAAAAAAATTAAAGGTGTTAAATAAATTAAATGATATAAAGACTAAAGTAATTGGATATAAATATTATATATAAACTCAAAGAACTAATCGATACGGACATTGGACTTAAGTATAAATATACAGAAATACTACGATGGACAGTGTTGTATATAAATTTATATATACATGTATATAAATACGAAAAATTATTTTTAAATGAAGGGACTTTATAAATATATAACTAATCCTAAAAATTATATATAATGTAAGCAACTTTTCGAACTCAACACATCTTTATATTGATATTCCATATGAAGATATGACTAGATATAAAGGATGTAAGGTGACATTATTAAACGAACCTTTTCCCGTTGAACAATTTACAAGGACAATAAGACTATTATATATATTAAGACATCGACGAGATGTAATGGCATTTCCTAAGACATTAGTATAGGACATGGACTTGTACAATTAAGTAAGTGCTTACTGGGTGACTTGTGGACAATGTAGGATATTTGGACAGATAGTGAGCTTATTTCGGTGTTTCTGACAGTTCGTTTTCCTCTTCGTTGATATAGGATATTTGTGCTTGTGCTGCTTTCAGGTGAGTTTCGTAGCCGCTCTTTTTACCAGTTTTGGGATGGAAAGTATACTTATTTTCAAACAGTTTTGTCGATTTCTGTTTTATGTTCAATATTGAGCCTGTGCGTATAGAGTTACTTGTGTCATTTGACGTGCTTTGATCTTGATGTATGTGTGTGACTATGTGTTTGTTGTTGTGCTTTGGTCGTACTTATTGTGTGTGTTGAGACTTGAGACTTTGGACTAAGGCAGGTACCGTAAGGTCGGACTTTGAGACATTGAGACTTTGGACTTATTATGGCGTAACTCTGCTCGTTGTATATTGAACATTTTCTGGTTTAGACTTAAAATAAGCGACAAAAGACTTATTTCTTTGACTAGACATTTTGACTAAAACCTACGAACTCACCAACCTTTGTGTTGACACGTTTTAGTATACTTTTCAGGTACTCAGGCTAATCAGGGATAAAGATTGCTATGCTGGATTGAACTTCGGAGATTAGTGCTCCTTAATAATTGTCAGACTTTAAGGCTACATGCCTTAATTTATTTGCTTATGGACTTGATTGTAATAAGCTATTTTAGCTCAGTTATGACTTTGAACTCAGGTGTTCGGGATACATTTATTATATTCTATTTCATTTAGCAGTATTTATGTAATTCCATGTCGTGCTGTACTTTTCATGACACCTCATGTTTCCGCCAACGGTGGGGTGTTACAGAGTGTGTTTAACTGTTTATCGTATATCCATGTTTTACCAGTTATTCATATTAATATCGGTGATATATCTACATGTATTGATTTAATTCTAATGATCGGTCTATAATCATACACTAGGATACATAAGGATGGAAAACGCTAGACGGTTTATAACTAGTTGTAAAAGGTGATTCACTTGTAACCGAGTGATCCAGAACCATGGAAATTAGAATGAATAGAACATTATGCTTAACAATGTCAGACGCGATCCTTTGACTTGGAAACAAGCACTTTAGTCACCGGAGATAATTATTACTTGGTCATGGCTTAAGAGTCGGGTAACTTAAAGATGAACTAGTACACAAACTTTAGATCATTAATGCTTAAACAATTAATCTAACAAGAATTTGTTTATAGAGTAGTGTAAGTCTAGCGACAACACTAGTTATTTAGGCAAAGTGAATCTAACAACAATCTGAGGCGTGATTAAGTTTCCAACAGTCTAGCAAGTAGGTAGAATGATATTTGATCGTACCATGAGATCTGAGATGCCAAACAAGTATTTTAATTTAATTACTGATATTTGCTTTTTCAACTATTTTCAGACTAAGCCTCTCGCTGAATAAGCGGTTGCAGCTTCTATTTACTTTTCAGTATTTTTAATTAGTTTAATAGGAAATCGTGATAACCCCACAACCGCTAGAATTACACATATTACTAGATTAGGTAAAGAAACGTGTCACTGCGAATGATCATGTAACTTGTCACTTAACTATACTACATCTGATTGGGTTCTCTGTCCGTGGGTGTGTGTTTTGAGATAATTACTTGTACAACATTTTTATAAACTTAAAAGCTAAAACAAATACCCCATCACATCTTACCAGACGAAAACCTTAAACCCTAGGTCAAAAATTATCATCTTTAAAGGGATTTTGGAGTTTCAAACACCTCTAGATCTACAATTTCCAACATAGATCTATACCTATTATTAGCAACCGTTGGAAAAACTATGTCTTTTTTTACTTTTCAGACTTTGTTATTCCTTTATTATGTCTGGCTAGTAGGATAATACTTTTGGATTGATGTGAACATTTAGATTGTTTATTTACGCTGTTTTATGTTAGTATGTTGGATTGTGTTTATGTTTATCGATGATCTATGATTATCTAGTTTTTCATTTTATTATTAACTTTATATATATCTAGGGTTTATTGATCTTTTTTTTTATTTGATCTGTCTATAATCTGTCACTATGATTTTATAAGCTTTGCACGGAAAACACTAATTGGTCTATGATTAGTTGTAAAAAGTGAATCGCCTATACAAAGCGAATCAATATAATTAGAAATAGATAATTAATACAAAGTGATTAGCTTAAATCTGAGTATATATATAATAATGTATGTATATCGTAATAAATATAGACTTGAACTAATTAATTTAGTAATGTTTAACGATGAATCTAACGAGGATCTAGTTAAAGGGTATAGTGAATCTAGTGAGCATCTCTACTGATTTCGTTTAGAGAATCTAACGAGAATTTGAATCGTGAAAAATTTTCCCAACATTTTAACAGTTGAACAGAGTAGTAACCATCATATGCATGTGATCTAATTTTCCAAACAATTTTTAATATTATTGTTCTCTAGATTTAGGACCTAGACTAAACAAAGCTTCTCACTAGACCAACTGACGGCCTTATAATTTATTTTTAATAGTTTAATTAGGAAATTGTGGCAACCCATAACCACGTAAAATTATACGTAATACTAAATTCAGGTGTTGCAAGTTCTCATGTGAACGATCATAGACTTACCGATTTACTAAATGCACACGATCAGGTACACGTCATGTGACTGAGTGTTAGTTTGAGCTAAATTTAAAACACAACTGCTTTTTTTGATTAACAAGTCCAGCGCATCAATCTTCTATCCTTGATTTTCACTCTTTCACTTAAAAACAAGTGTCATTCTCCATTTTTGACACAACTTGGAGAGAACCACCTTCTTTAACTTATTACATGCACAGAAGATGTTCAAACAAACTCAATTTAGACAGACCCAAGCTTCTCAAAAACCAAAGGCTTGAATATCTTGAGAGCGTTTGTCATTTCAAATCTGTTATAATTCAACTTGACTCAAAAATCTCCTCCTATTTAATAATGACATAATCTTAAGCATCTATAATGATTATCTTAGAAAATACTTAATCAATAGGAAAGGTGATCGGATTGATAACAGTATGTACTTGATCCTTCAATAATTGGAAAGGTGATCGGATTGATAACAGTATGTACTTGATCCTTCAATAATTTTCTTTAGGTTCTTTTGATCTTTTCATTTTTTCAACTATATAATTCCAGTATACAATTTAAACCGAATCAGATGGACAAGATTATATTGACATTCCTTGATATAAAAATTTAGACAATAATAGTCAGAATTTACAATAATTTGTAAGGTAAAAATTAGATTGACATTAATCAACTTTGGCTTGTTAAAGTATTCTTCCTTTACAGGCTGATTCAAATTTAAAACTTTCTAAAGCCTTTTTGGATTAGAATCTCCAAAAAGTCTTTACTTAACTACTTTGCAACAAGACATGCCAGTCTAAGTGCATATAGATGAATGTCTAAAAGCATGTACAACTTAGATTATCTTTGTAATCCAAGAACACCTCTATGTGTTTGTACAATCAATCCATACTCAGGTTCTTCAACACATAACCAAGCCTATAGATTGACAATTCTTGATGACAAGTCAAACATTGGTTGTTCATCACTTCATCAAAGCCCGTTGATCAATAACTATCAATAATGCATCTAGCCTTTATTTAAGCTTTGAATTTCAATAATTTACATATTTCAAAGCACGATGTATACTCTATTAAGACTATATTTTTTGTAACATCTTTTTAATTACCTCAAATACTATGAAAACTCAAATAATAATAACATGTGATATAACTTACATACTAGTTTTATAATTAATTAATATCAATCGATTAAAGACTAAAAAGAATCTATAAAATTTAATTGATCAACCAAAATATGAAATAATGCAAACCAATGGTTAAAATTAAGTATTATCTCTACTCCCTAATAAAGCAAATTCTTCCTACTAAATATTTCTATCTTTGAAATACCTTATTTGCCTTTGGACTTTTTTTTTTTTTTGTTTTTACGTAACTACCCAAAATCCCTAATAAAACAGACCGTCTTCTCGACGACTGTCGCCACATTACGCGGGTACCATGCTCGTTAATCTAAAGTATTGATTTATCTAACTCCAACCTAAAACCACATATAATGCAATCTATCTAGATGTTAAACATAAATAAAACAAAATATTGACCATCCTATTTTAGGAATCGATCATTATTGTAGAGTGAAAATTTTCATATATACTATTTCACTTATTGAGGACCACACTTATGTTTGATTTACTAATTCATCACGTTTGATAATTTAGTGAGACATTCGAGTACAAATCAATTTGTAAATTAAATGAGTTTTTAATGCAGAAACAATTTTTCATTTAAAAAATATATATAATAATACAAAAACAGTGACTAGATGCATATAATGGCTAGAGTTTTAGATCTAGGATTTATGTTGCTTGCAAGTAATCTCGCTAGCAAACTCCTATTGCCAAATTGTTGACATGTACATACTAGATAAACAAGTTATTTTTAAACTTAGTGTAAAGTTTTGTCTCTTTAACTTCCATGAATGTATTTAGTCTTTCTTCATTTAGTCATTTTTCATTCGATTAAATTTTCACATTTTAACTGTACACTTTATTATATCTATAACTACCTATAATACATATATCATTATTTTTTTCCAAGCTTCATGATTTAACATTTTACATATATCAATGCATGATGCATGTATACTTGATAGAATTACAATCTTTGTAATCTTTTTTAATTACTTCAAATAATACGAAAACTATATCAATATATAACACGTAATGTAACTTGTACGATACTTTAATAATTAAAATCATTCACGTAATGTATGAAAGGATCTATAAATTCAATTAATCATCTAAACTATGAAATAATTTATGTCAAATAGTATTAAAATCAACTATTATTAGTCTAGAATATTAATCTATTTGTAGCCTATAACCACCATAAATATAAAGCATAATATGTACCTTTCAATCTTATTGATCGAACTTTAATGTTTTCATTTATACAACTTCAATTCTTGAAACCATATACTTACACAAAATTTAATAATTTATGTCTTATAGTATGAAACCGATTATATAACTAATATTCATAACGAGTTAATGGGACATTTGAACACAAAATCAATTGGTAAATTAAATGATTTTTCAAAACATAAAAAAACACATAAACAACGGCTGCAAAACCTCATGCACATAACGCTTAAAGTTTGTTTTATCAAGAATCAATATTGGTTGCAAGTAAGATCACTAAATCCAAATGCAAAATTGATGAGATGTCGATTTTATATAAACTAAGTGTACTTCCTAGTTAGCTCAAGTAATTGAGCATTTGCCTTACAAGTAAGAGGTTTTGAGTTCAAGACTTGGGAAGCAAGGCTTCGCTTAGGTATACCCAGGTTCAAATCTGAGGGAGCAGGGTTTACCCCTATTGATCGTCGTGCCTTCGGGCGAATTAGTAGGGGGTTTTTCCCCAATCTGGTATTTGAAATAGGCATTTCTACTTCGAGGGAGCTCTCTAGCGCGGACCCGGTTAAGACAACGTATGCTAGACCTCCCGCTGTCGAATCGTGACACAAAGTTATCAAGCGAAATTCACCTTTCAAAAAAAAAAATTATTCTTTTAGTATTTTGTATTTTTAGCTACCTATGAAATATTTACCATTATTTTACTCATTTAAGTTTATACGTACATTTCGCAAATTTTTATACATTTAGCATTGAATTGTTTAAGCTTCAAAATTCATTTATTACTAAAACACCTTTTATACGTATATCGATGCGTGAAATATACTCTAATAAATCTATATTTTCTTTGTAACACCTTTTATATTACCTCAAGTAGATTATTAACCCGCATAAGACGCAGGTGAACATATATAATTAATGACATATTATTATTTCATAAAATCAAATATTAACAGATTTAGATTAAAAGCAAATGTCTAAAATAGTTATGTGATCGTTATTTTAAAAATTATTATATCCACTATATACAAGTAATATTTTTTTTAAATATCTTAACATATTAACATTATAAAACAAAATGTATATAGCAAATATTTATACTCGTATCATCGTATGTGATATCATAAATGTTCTATACAAAATTACAACTTTAATGTTTTTAATTTTTAATTTGTAACAAAAATAAATGTATGTTTTATATTTAGTTACTTAAATTTATACTTTTTGTAAGAAACATGTGAATTATTTGTAAATATTGAAAGGCCTAACATACGTTGTTTTAATAGCATGTGTAATTAATTTGATTACATTGGTCACCTTTAAAAAACTACTATAATTATACAGCTATATGAAAATTTTAATATCAAAGTAAATTAATATTATCTTAACTAAAATTAAAATATTAGAAGCGAACTTTTCCTAAACTATGGTACGAAGTATTAAACTTTCTACATATATCATAGAAAGTTATACTACATTATGAATGAATTTACATACTTCAGTTTTTTTTTTTTAAATTGTATTTTTGTTTTGCCTAATTACTTCATTTTCAAAGTTTTTCAAATATTACAATTTTTATTTTCTGATATGTTAAATAATTAGTTAATCAGTCCGGCTTCAACCCGGACATTTTTAATAAAATTTTAAAAGCAATAAAAATCTAAAAAAATTTATATAACTTTTGTTATTGATATATTATAACTCGGCTTGAAGATATTAAATTGATTAACACAATAACTATATATATTAGTACCTATTGCATTAATAAAACATAAAAAGACATTTATGATATTATATAAAAAAGTATTTATTTTGTTTTCTAATAAAAGAATAAATTTGTAGACATCATAAATAAAATAAAATATTTTGAAAATATTTAATGGGCTATTTATCTTTAAAATTTTATTAATTAGATATGACAGCATAAATAAAATAAAAATATTTTGAAAAAAATTTGTAGACTTGTCACATCATAATTGTTTCTAAAAATAGTTTAAAAAACAATCCTTCTTTATTATAGATAAAGATCCTAAGTCAACGGCCGGCGAAGCCATTACACCACTTGTTTCATGTATTAATACAAATTTTAATTCTTCAAATTCAATTTACCCAAAACTTGAAATTTTTCAAGACTTATCCACCACCATATATTGTCTAGGT
This sequence comes from Erigeron canadensis, assembly GCF_010389155.1. Lineage (NCBI taxonomy): Eukaryota > Viridiplantae > Streptophyta > Magnoliopsida > Asterales > Asteraceae > Erigeron > Erigeron canadensis. Next base: position 22,092,596 of record NC_057768.1, read on the forward strand.
ATACCACCATATATAATGTCGAGTTAATTATTATAATATTAAAAGTGGGTTAATTTGTAAATTATTTTTTTCCAACGACTATTGGATTTTGAATCAAAGATAAAATCACTAATGATGCATGTCTTTATCATGTTAATTAGTTTTAAAAACTGTAAATTTTATCATGCGGTAAGAATATTCGAACTTGTGATCATGACTTAAGTATAAATTTGAGTATATCATTGAATAGTTAAATTTTAAAACCCGACGTTAAGCATAGTATATATATATATAATATATGGGGAAAACTTAGGTAAAGCATGCAATATTTATTTTAAGTAAAACATGTATATTTATCATATTCAAAGGTTTAATTTGTAACTTTTTTTAGCATGACAGTATTTAAGATAGGTAAAGTAATGCAGTACGGATCATTTTTTCAATATATATATATATATATATATATATATGATAAAGATCAAATGAGAATGTACCTTAAGGAGAGAAGAGAGAGAAAGTTCATTTTTTAATTTTTTTTAGCTTCTCTTTTTGAATTTTTTTTCGTTTTTCACTTTTTTCATTCTCTCTTTAATTAACCAATTTCATATAAAAAAATTTTTATTTATAAATTTTTTAAGAATATTTTATTTTAAAGGGCGTAGCCCGTAAGTTATAGGCGAAGCCTCTCAGACTATGGCGAAGCCATGATAGCTAAAAGAGAAGCCCGTAAGGTAGATCACCCTATCACCGATCACTCCTATGACCTATCACCCTCAATAACCTATCACTCCCACCAATTACCCTTTATTAATATCCTTAAGGGTGAAGCCCGTACCATATGCTTATATGTATAACTTACTAACTTGGGTTAGAAAAAAAAAATTCTAAATTTTTTAAAATTTTTTTTATGGATTGAGTTAATTAAAAAAAGAATAAAAAAAGTGCAAAAATGAAAAAATATTAAAAAAATAACAAAACTCATTTTCTCTCCCTTCTCTCATTAAGAACCTTCTCTCTAGATCTCAACCCTATATATATATATATATATATATATATATATAACAAAGTAAAAATATGTCTTAATTTAAGATAGTTGTGTTTGTTAATATGCTTAAATCAAAATAGATGCTTCGTGTTAATAATTTGATGAAAGTTAAGAAATGTGGAATATTTCTCCTAGTTGTTTAACATACTTACATGTGTACGCGTGTTGCCACATATCTAAAAAAGGATATCCATTTGCAAAACTACTGAACTCTTTCACAAAACAATGGGTGAGTTTTAGTTTTTTATATTTTCATTTTCTTTCCTCTCTTTTATTCGGTATATTCAACTATTTTACTTCTTTTCCATCACAAACAATATTACTATTTTCTTCTACTCTTCATCCCAATCAAATCAATATTTTCTTTCTTTCATATTAATATTTTTTAAAAATATTCAAAACACATATTCTCTTTTTGTTGCTCTTTCCTGTAGTGTATATATGAGTTTTTGAACATTTATTGTATAATACACTCTTGAATATTAGTTTCTTTGCATCAATAACTTTTTTTTATGGATATACTAAGCTCCATACACTACACAGTCCAAAAGCATATGAGTATATGACTGATTATCATGCTACTGAGCACCATACACTACAATTTCTTTTTTTTTTTTTGTATTTGTTTTTTCTTTAGAGATTGGAGGAAAGGAGGCCAGTGTTTGTTACAGGGAATTCTTTCCGGCGGCAATTGTTTCCCGATGTGGTTGATGAACATTTGGATTAATATGCATAAAGGGTTGTACCGGGAGCTAAACAAATTGTGAAAAAGAAGAAGAAGAAGAAGAAAAGGTGGAAAGAAGCTGAGATATTGAAGAAGAAGAAAAAGTTAAGACAAATCAAGTAGAATGTTGTAACTTATGCATAAATATTTGTATATTGTACATTATGCATACCAACTTGTAAAAAAAAAAAAAAAAGTTGGTTTTTAATATATAGTAAATTTGTCCGCATGTTGTTTCGGGACACGCTTTTCAAACGAGACATGCTTTTCAAACGATAAAGTGTTTAATATATTAACATGATAAAGTCGTGAACAAACATAACTTGTAATCGTTATTATATACATAAAATAGGTAATCAGTTCAAGGAAGATGAATACAATTTCAACAAACACATCATATATGGACGTAACTATAATATATGTCCCGAAGTGATCAAATAAAAACACATCTCAAAGTGAGTATATAAAAGTCTTTGTTCATGTTTAATAGAGCGATGTTAATTATATATAAAAAGTAATATATGTGTATACAGACACGTTTTTATCAAATCTTCTAATTGAATATGTAACCATAATAAAAATAACATGTAACAATAAGAATAACAAAATAAGAATAAAAACATAAAACGAAACACTTAATTCATGCATATAATATAATGACACTCTTATGATGATGAAAAAATATAAAATTTGGGGTGAGAAATAAAAGTAAACAAACGTCATTAAATCATAAATGTGTGAAAGTTTTTACACAAACGTAAGAGTTAACAATAATAAAATTTACGTATATTAAAAGGGGAAGTAAAGGATAATAAAATCAAATGATAAGAAAAACTGAGGGTGAGAATTGTAAGGTTATAAAGTTCTAAAAAAGAAAGCGAAGTAAACGAATAGAAAATTCTCATGAGTAAAATTGTAAATATGTGAAATTTGTGTGGTAAAAACATGAGATTATAAAAGCTTGTTATTAATAAAATGAAAATAAAAACTTGTGAGATCAAATGTTAAAAGCTAAAAATCATATGGGTAAATTTAGAAAAATAAAAAAGAATGTTAAATATGAATGCATTAGCTATGTTGTATTTTATGCAAACTAACTTGTAAATTTCAAGTTAGTTTCTAGTATGGGAAATGCTAAATATTTAACGTGCATAAAAACATTTGTACTTTCTATATTAAAAGTTCACCCCTTGATTTTTATGGTAAATGTACAAATATTTTATGCACCTTAAATATAACCCTAAAGGTTGTATTTAACAAACCCCTTTTAGTATATAGGTAATTTTCATTTATACAACTTCAATGGTTAAGACCATATTTACACAAGATTTATTAAATCATGACTTTCATGATAAAATCGATTAGATAAGATCGGTCCTTATGGGGTGTCCTCCCCGCGTCTGACGGCATCCGACGTCAAGGCGGGTGGAGATGTTATTAACAGCGGTTGCGTCTTTGGAGCATCCAGAGGGTTTGTTCTAACATTAGACGTGCGTTTTATGAAGGAAAGTGGGGGCCGAAAAGATGATGTGAGGGGAAGAATAGAATAAGAGTAGGGGGTTATAGGCAAAAGGTGTTATTGGAGTGTTCAAGAAGAAAGGAAAACTGATAAATAGTGAAAGAATAAGGGAAGATGCGGCAATAAGACGCCTAATTAATACTCATAATGAGTTAGTGGGACATTTGAATACAAAATCACTTTGTAATTAAATGATTTTTGAAAACCGAAAAATACATAGAAACAATAGCTACAAAACCTCATGCATACATATTGGTTAAAGGGTGTTTCATCAAGAATTAATGTTGGTTGCAATTGGTCTACTAAGTGCTGATATAAAATTGATGAAATTAAATGTAGATTATATATACAAGTTTTCCTAACCAGTGTTACTATACATTTTGTATTTTTGATTACCTATGATACATTTTGCGTTTTATTGCTCTTTTTAAGTTTAAAACATTTAGCATAGTTTTATACATGATGTATACTCTAGTAGATTTAATTTATAACTATCTATAACTAGATCAATACCCGGTCGGTGATCGGGTTACCAAATAAATTTATAAGCATTTTATTCAAAAATAAAATTTATTATAAAATCAAGTATAATGTTAAATAAAGTCTTAAATTTGCACAACTTTTGATATAAGATATATAGAGTCGGTTTGATATATATTAAGATTGTCAATACTCGACTTTACCCGAAATTTGATTTGAAACCGACTCAGAAAACTGGGTTAGGGTTGTGAATCTCGACCTAGTAACCCGCCAACTTGACTTTTTGTGGGCCAGGGATGGGTTGACCATTTGGTTTAATAAGTCAATTCGTTAACCTAAATATAATTTAATTTATATAATGTTTTTTAATAGGTCAATCCATCAACTTACTTGATCCAAAACCCACAACTCATTTTGATTTCAATTCAACCCGTCAACCCACCAATCTATATTACTTGAGGTCAACTCACTAACCCATTTAACATGTCAACCCACCAATCCATGTGATATGAAATTAACCCACTAACCCATTGCAAACCCGATTTTTTTTTTGTTGGTGGCCGGGTTCGGTTTGACAGCAGGTTGAGATTTTCAAGTCGATTTTGATATCAAGTCAGGTTCAGGTTGGTTATTTTCAACCCATTAATCCAAATCAGTTAACCTAAACCTGTTATAATTATGTAAATAATTATAAACATATTTATTTTAGCTTTTGTTCTATATAAAGTTATTTATCCGTGCATTGGAAAATTTAAAGTCGATCTTTGGTGAAGTGGACCATCGTCACCCTCACCCGATTTCATACGTAAAATTTATAAGCATCATTTTTAAATTTGATTTAACTAAAAGTTTAAATCTTTTGATAAATTATTAACCATGTTACGCATTGTGGGGATACGATTCTTGTTTATATTTTCGCATCGTATTTATACATTGTATATGTAATATCTATAATTTCCGATTTTGATTCTTGATTTTCAATATTGATTTTGGTTTCACATTTCATGTTGTAGAATTGACCAACTCTAAATTGAAGTAAGCTATTGTTTATTAATTGAACATCCTTACTTTTACCCGTATTTCATTTCAGATGGAATTACCAATTAACAGAGAAATAAGGTTATGTTGAAGTTCCAAATGTATTAAAATTAAAAGGCATTTTTTTAAATATTATTATGGTTCTAAATTTAATAAAAGTACATTAAATACCTTAAGTATTTTATGAAATTGTGATTGATGAGTATGTTGTTACTGATCATTGTCGTGTTTCTTTTTTGGTACACGAATTCAAAACTTCTAAGAATAATTAGCATTAGTATTATTAATATGCAATTAAATAGTTACCATGTTTGTTATCTTTTGACTTTTAGATTTTAGAAAGTTGACTTTGAATTTCAAATGTCAAGATTTAAAAGCTTATGATTTTTAATGGCCAAGATCAAAAATTTAAAATTTTTTTTTCTCTTAGCTATAGTGGTCATATATATATATATATATATATATAATATGCAATTAAATAGTTACCATATTTATTATCTTTTGACTTTTAGATTTTAAAAAGTTAAACTTTGAATTTCAAAGGTCAAGATTTAAAAGCTTATGATTTTCAATGGCCAAGATTAAAAATTTAAAATATTTTTTTCTTTTAGTTATGGTGGCCATATATATATATTTATATATATAATGTATTTAAAATTGAGTTAAGCTTTAACGTTTAGCAATTTACATATTTCAACGCGTGATCTAAAACTCAAATAATAAGCATGAAATAATCTACAAAATTAATAAAATTAGTATTAAAATCAATTGTTATTAGTCAAAAGCATTAATTTATCGATCTATCTCTAACCTAAAACCACATGCACGTAATCAAAATAGCAATATATGGACAATCTCATTTAATGAATCAATCTTTGTCATAGAGTGCAAATTTTCATTTATACAATTTTAGTTCTTAAGGACCACACTTAAATAAGATTTACTAATTCATCACGTTTGATAATTTAATGGGACATTCGAGTACAAATCAATTTGTAAATTAGTTGAGTTTTTAATACAAAAATAATGAATTTTCCTTTCGAGAAAAAAATATATTAAAGAAACAGTGACTAGATGCATATATAATGGATACAATGTTAAAAAAACAATCATTTATATCTTAAACTAGTCATAATACTCGTACAATGTACGTATTAATTATGTATGTGATTATATATGTATATAGACTATAGTAAATAATTGTTTCTCCTTTTATATGACAATTGAAATGAAAACAAATTCAAAACAACGATTAAGTTGTTTATACAATTTATACAATTTATGTGATTATATATGTATATAGACTATAAATTTTTATTTATACAATTTCACTTTTTAAGGACCACACTTATATAGAATGTACCTAATTCATCACATTTAGTATGATACCGACGAGATAACTAGTCCTAAAAATTTAGTAGGACATTCTAGTACAAAATCAATTCTTAAATTAAATGAGTTTTTAATGCAGAAACAATGATTTTTGCTTTTAAAAAATTAATTAAACAGAAGCAATTGCTAGATGCATACATAATTAATGACAAGAGTGTTTAATATAGGATTGATATTGGTTGAAAGTAATTATCTTGCTAACTCGTATTGCCAAATTGATAACATGTATATGTATATTCTAGATATATATATATATATACAAGTTATTTTTTAGCTTAGTGTCACTATACGTTTTGAATTTTCAATCAACTTGAATGCATTTGGCTTTTGATACTGTATTAAGTTTCTACACTTTACATGTAGACACTATTAAAATTTATTAATACCTATAATGCATCTAGCATTTTTCTTAAGCGTTATATTTCAACATCTACAATATATATAACAAAATATATATAACAAAGTCTTAAATTAATTTCTTAAACAAATAAGAACCTTTATATGACAATTGATCAAATTTAGAACCATTAGATCAAATTTAATTATTTCATCTTTGTTAAATGACAATATTAATACTTATAATTATATTATTTGTTAAAATATACCCTTCTTAATTATTAATATACACCATATATGAATAATATATATCCGGTAAAAACAGTGTTAATATAAGAACGGTGAGAATACTTAAAAACATCATTTTGATGCATGAAAAGTTCATAAAACTAACATAGTGCATAACTAATTGTCATTATTTAAGTGTTTAACAACACATTGATGCGTAAAATTGAAAAAAACACGTTTTTTGTTGGATGCATCATTTTGATGAATATGCATCCAAGATGGATGCACAAAACAAAAAACACGATTTTCTCTATTTTGATAAATCAATGTGTTGTTAAACACTTAAACAATGATAATTAGTTGTACACTCTATTAGTTTTATGGACTTTTAATGCATCAAAATGTAGTTTTTAAGTGTTCTCATCGTGTTCTTAGTTTAAGACTTTTTTTATTTGTTTGTCCTCGTATATATATATATATATATATAGGTTTTAGGTAAAATAAAACAAGTATTAATGTAAAACAAATAAACAAATAGGTATCTCTTCACTGAATATCACTGTGCATCATGAAAATCATCGTGTATCAATTGTTTCGTGAATATTCATGCATCAATTTAATCATGATCTAAGGGTCAAGATCTTGTCCTATTTGTTTTATTTTAATACTTGTTTTACAATACCTAACCCCATTGTAAATATATATATTATATAATAATAATAATCATATATATTGATTATTCAAACTCCTTATGTTGTTTACCGTAATCTACACTACAAATAATATTACATTTATTCACACTTTTAATTAGTGTGAACAAATTAAAAATTTTGTCACGCTTTGTTGTGTGTAAGAATATATAGAATTAAAAGTGTGTATAAATTTCTCCACACTAAAAAGTGTGTAGAATTAAAAGTTTACACTTCTTAGTGTGATATTTCATAATTATTTTGTCACACCCCATTTGTCTACGCTAACTTTTTAGATACCGTGGACAAATTAGGTGTTACAAAATAATTATGAAAGTTCACACTACAAAGTGTGAACTTTTAGTTTTACACACTTTGTAGTGTGGGGAAATTTATACACACTTTTATTTCTATATAGTTTTACACACAAAAAAGTGTGACAAAATTTTTAATTTGTTCACACTCAATTAAAAGTGTGGACAAATGCAATATTGTTTGTAGTGTTATTAGAACTAAATTAAGATTGTCATGGTATTACAACATTCAACATTGATAAAATTATATTATTTATTGGTTTTTATAATTAACGACGTGTCTAACACTGAATACGGGGCTTATGACATTATTAATGCTAAATATTTTAATAGCAATTAACTATGAACGTTATTAATACAAACAGTTGGTATATATAAGTGAAAAAAATGTATTTTTTTTATTGAGAGATAACATGAATCTTGAATGGAGTTCATAATTTAAATTTAGGACTTTGTATTATGTTTATAAAATAGTACTACAAATTTTTAATAGTTTTTAATAACTTAATATTTATCTGTATGTATAGTAAAACATGACTAATGAAATATAAATATTTATAAATTATAAAATCCTTTTTATAATATATATAAATAACTACAATATAATTAATACTTTTCAAAAAATAAACTTAATATAATAAACAATCTCATTTGAAAAAAGATAATTATCATTGAACTGATAAAAAAAATATAATGTATATAAACATCTTGGTACTCATATAGAAATACAAAAATAAATATTAATGATTAAGATTTTGATTGATGATTAGGATTAAATTTGATGATTAATATCATACATGTCAACATAAATATGGCAAATTAAATGAAAAAAATGACAACTTATTAAAAATCTAATGTGATAAAAATCTAAAAATGTCACCTAGCAAAAAACATATTTTTTTTTAGTTAAAAAAGTTATTGTTTCTTTTTGTATAATTAATAACATTAGGTTATGGTCATAAAAATTATATACAATTTTAATCATTGAACTATTTTTTTAGTTAATTTGATTTATTAAGTTACATAATTTTTTCTTACTCTGACCCTTTGCCAGAATATTTAGTAACAACTTTGACTATTTCAACAAAAGTTATTTAAAATTGATATATTGTCATTTTAACATCTTTTATTTATATTTTTCAAAATATTAACTTGTCACATATTAACATTTTAGTAGATTTATATGTATATCTCACGTATTACGCGAGTAATACGCAAGACAATAATCTAGTCTAGTTATATATATTTCAATCCATGATGTATACTCGATTAAAACTAAATTTTTGTAACACAATCTTAATTACCTCAATTATTACTAAAATTTTATTATTAGTATATATATCTATACTACCTAATAAAGAGAAAGTCCTCTTTTATATTTTAAGCAATTCTCTTTTCAAAATCTCATAAATACCCTTGAATTTTTATAATGCATCTATCTATACTACTATATAAAAATTATACCTTTATGTTGAAAAGTTTACAATTTTAGAACATGCAAAATTACCATAATTAACTTACACAACCATTTTATAATTTTTTAAAAGATATTCACTCCTTAAAAATCAAATATCTTTGTATCAATTACCAACACCATTTGACGCCGACGCCACCACGTCGCAACTAATGTCATCGTCGTTGCATTGCACGGGTACCATGTTCGTAACATGTAATGTAAGTTACGTCATAGTTGAATACTTAAAATGAGTCACTTAATATATGAAAGGATCTATAAAGTTACTTAATTATCTAAACTATGAAATGATCCATATCAATTAGTACTAAAATCAACAATTATTAGTCTAGAGTATTAATCTATCTATAGCCTATAACCAGCTAACATGCAACCTATCCAAATTTAAATTTTAAATATAAATAAAGCATAATATGAATTTCCAATCTTATGAATCGAACTTTATCGTATAGTAAAAATTTTCATTTATACAACTTCAATTTTTGAGACCATACTTACAAAAGGATATGTTAAAAGGTTTTACTAAACGAAACCGTAAAGACTTTCGTTAAGGTGCATTAAATAATTATACACTTATCATAAAAATCAGAGGGTGAGCTTTTGATATGGAAATGTACAACCTTTTTATGCACGTTAATTAAATGAAACTTTAAGGGCTTTATTTAGCATGTTCCTATATTAAATCATGACTTTTAACATGAAAGCAATTATATAAGTATATAACTAATACCCACAATATGTTAGTGGAACACTTGAATACAAAACATCAATTTATTAATTTAAGTTTTTTCAAAACAAAACAAAAAAAAAATACAGAAACAATGACTACAAAACCTAAAACAGAATGGTTAAAGTGTTTAACGAAGGATTAATGTTAGTTTAATGTAATCTCACTAAATCCCAATGCAAAATTGAATAAATGGAGATTAGATATAAACTAGTTATTGTTCTAGTCTAATATCATTTAGTTAAATATATGCATAATTTTAACTTAGATTAACACAACATATGATATATAAATTGACAATCAAATTGATTATTTTTTTTCGTGTATAACTAAATTACTCGAGCAAAACGTTAAAGCACAAGTACAATGACAATGTAGACATATCCGGATGAATGAAAGACATCCAAAGAAACGAACACCTTACTTAGCGAGATCTCTAATAGATGATGTATTCATTTTCAATTGTTTAATCACTTTTAATCGGAATCTAAACGATCACTAATGTAACTTTATGTGTGGTTTAATTATTACGTTGTTAAATATTTGTCAACTTATGATACTATAAAAATTTAACATATGATTAATTATATATGTTTATTGCGTATTACGCGAGTAATAATCTAGTTAAATTAACAAAAGACTTATATATCGTTAAATTTTATAATCTCCTAATCATCCTAAATTAATTCGTATCAATTTTCCCTCTAACTTAAGAGTACTGCTTTTCCCACCGAAATTTTTCTCTTAAAGAATGTTCACTATCAAATCTCATCATATCAATTATGCACTAGAGTCAATTCGACCAAAATTTAATAAGTTAATAAAAGATAGACGAGATTCTCCCACCGAAATTAGGAAGGTTGAGTTCATCCTTGACCACCTTTTGGAAGAACAATATCAAAGAAAAAAGACTAGAGTCGATCCGATGACTAATTGTGATTCTAACCCTTTAATGACACAAAAGGACATACCACAAGAAATTCTAGTTCTTGATCCAAATATAGTTGGCAAGACGAAAGGTCGACCAAAGGTTGCTACATGAATAAAATGGAGCTTGGAAATTATAATGGACCCGAAAAAGAAGAGAACATGCCATTCTTGTAAAGGAAGATGTCATAATATAGGCGGATGTAAAAAAAAAGAGGGTATGATTATATATGTTTTGTAATACATGTTTGTAAGCTAATTTTTTTTTTATATGTTTTTATCAACGCCTTATAAATTATTCAGATGGATGATGCACAAAAAGAGGATATCACTGAGTTGGCATAAGAATCAATTGGTGGAGTTAGTTTTGTTCTATCTTGGTACTGCAGTTTTTTAATTCGATTGCTGTTGCTGCATGCTGGTTAAATTGTTGGAATTGTTGTTTGCTGCTGCTGTTGGTTTAATTGTTTACACTCCAAGTTGATGGTTTTTTGGTACGTATGTTTCATTGGATCAAGTTGGTATCACATGTGGACATACAAGAATTAGTCATTTAAGTAGTATCACTATTAGTATTTTTGCATTATTGTTTCTTGTCAAATGTATGATCTGTACATTGTTTGCACCACATAATCATAATAAAATTTGTTGGGTCTTAGGTTTTTTTTATATGTATTTAGAACTTTTGAAAGTAATAAGAGTAAAGTTTCAATGTAATATTGTATTTTAGTGGCTGGGCTAAATATAAATTACCAAATTTGAGAAATGCGAAAACAAAAATTAAAAAAACATACAATTTAGTGGTAAAATTTAAAAATGTTTCATTTTGTTTTGAAGGAATTTATCAACAACAATCCGGATGATTTGGAGATTGAGAAATTTAAGGGATCTTTGTGTTAATTTAATGTAGTTAATAAGTTACACTACCAAGTAGCTAATAATATTTCCCCATTTATCAATCTATCTATGTCTAACTTATAATTACATATAAAATATAATTTTGGGAAAGATAATTTGAGACCAACTAAAAAAAATCTAAAAAAGGACCATTAATTTTCGTAAGTTACACACCACTATCATGATCTACTACGATATACAAGACTTTTTTGTAAAAACACTTAGACTTTCCAGCGACGGACCCACAGAAAAATCATGTGTAAGTTAACTTACACATACATATGTAACTTAACTTACACATGATTTTCTGGGTTCGCCTCAAAGTCTTAGTGTTTTTACAAAAAAGTCTTGTATATCGTAGTAGATGATGATGGTGTACAAAAATCAATGGTCCTAGTTGATCCTAAAATAAGAGGTGGTCTCAAAATATCTCACCCCTGATGCAATCTAGCTATTTAAATCTCAAATATAAATAACGCATAATATGGACCATCCTATTTTATGAATTGAGTTTTATCGTAGAAAGAAAATTTTCATTTATACAATTTCAAATTTCTGAGGACCACGTACACTTATATATGATTTATCGAATCATGACATTTAGTATCAAACCTACCAGATAACTAATACTGATAACTTAGTGGGACATTCAAGTACAAAATCAATTCGTAGATTAAATGAGTTTTTAATGTAGAAACAATGATTTTTACTTTAGTAATAATGACAAGGAAAATGCTAAGGGCTGTATTTAACATGCATAAAAACCTTGTACCTTTTATATTAAAAATCTGCCCCTTGATTTTCATGATACATGTATAAAAAATTTATGCACCTTAAACACAGCCCTAAGGGTTGTATTTAGCAAACCCCTAATGATAATAATAGGTATTGTTGTATTTCCCATTATAAATCAGTGGTTGAGCACCAGCTTTACATGCTGAAGGTCTTGGGTTCGAGACATGAAAAGATATTTAAGGGATTTTCACAAATAAAGCCCTCCAGTAAAGCAGGTTTGAGTCATGAAGAGGGAACAAGGTTTTACCCTAATTAAATGTCGTGCCTTCGGACGGCTTTGTTGGCGGCTTCTCCTCCTACTAGGTATTGAGGGTGAGGAGGCTCTCTAATGCGGACTTGATTAAGACAACGTAAGCTAGATCCCTTGTTGCGAGCAAATGATTCACATCTTTCAAAAAGAAAAAAGAAAAAAAGGTATGCATTTTTAATACAGAGGTAGTTGTCACACGTGGATGCTAAACAAACAAAATTTCTTTTAGCCTAGTGTTACTATGCATTTTATATTTTTAATTACCTGGAATACATTTAGCATATTCTTAGTCGGAAAATGATTAAATTTCTTAACAAAATAGGTTAAAGATCATACTAACTATTAGATAATAACATGTGGAAAAATCAAGGGGTAAGATCAGGAAAGAAAATTAATGAATACCACATGTCACCTTCTTATAGTTTTAGGAGTATTTTTATGCTAATATTTAAAAAGATTTATCATTTTTTTTTTTGAAAGGTGTGTATCATTTGCTCGCAACAGGGAATCTAACTTACGTTTTCTTAACCGGGTCCGCGCTAGAGAGCCCTCTCACCCTCAAGACCTAGTAGGAGGAGAAACTCTCAACTAAACCGCCTGAAGGCACGACATTTAGTTGGATAAAACCCTGCCTCCTTGGCAGGACTCAAACATGCTTCATTAAAGGACTTTATTGTGAAATTTTTTTAAATGTCATTTCCATGTCTCAAACTCGATACCTCTAATATGTAAAGCTGGTGCTCAACCACTAAGCTATAATGAGAAGTACGTACTATCATTTTCCTTCTTAGTCTATTAAAATTCTACCTTTTACATACACATTAGTAAATCTATAACTAGCTTTTTGCATTTTTTTTAAGCATTGTGTTTCAACATTGTACATATTTCAATGTACGATGTATACTCAATTGAAACTACAACTACTCAAACATTATATCGATTTCCTCAATTAATACTAAAATTCTATTAATATATAACATGTAATGTAACTTACATCGAAATTTAATATTATAAAATCAATCATTTAATATATATAAAAGGATCAATATGTTTAATTCATCATCTGAACTATGAATAAATCTAAAATAGTATTAAAGTCAGATATCATTAGCCTAAAGTATTAATCCATCTATAACCACATAGAATGCTTCCTATCAAACTCTTAAATATGAATAAAACATAATATGGAACTTTCAATCTTAGAAAAAATTCATTTAAACAAATTTGATTTTTGAGATCACCCATACATAGGATTTAATATGATTCATGACATTCATTTTGAAATCGTTGGAGGTTTTTTTTTTACCATTTAGGTAAAATCTGAAAGCAATCTTTTCACCTTATTATTATTATTATTTTTTCGCCGTGCGAAAAATTATTATTATTATTATTATTACATTGATGGTACCTGAAGTATATGTCAGACTACCCTGTTGGTATAATCTTTTGAATTTCTACTCAGACCATAACTAAAGTTTCAAAATCCTACTTATACGGTACCTGAGACTAACGGTTGTCTGTTTGACTGTTAAGTTCATCCACTTAAGGACTATTTTTATTATTTTCTTATCAAGAGCACCAAAAGTGTAATTACATTTATAATAACAAACTTTATTAATTAACAAAATATACATATACATATATTTTTAGTCTTTTATTTTTATTCTGTTATTTTCATTTATATATATGGAATGTGAATTTATTAAAAATAATTTAAAATAAAAAATACATTATAATATAAAACAAAAAACCACACATTCCACCTACCCAACCCCCTCTTCTTTTTGTGCAATCGTTTCTTTTATCATTATTTTTATTAATCAAATTTTCATAAAATAAACTCAATAAAAAAATAACGATGTTAATAAGATATAAATGGTAATGGTGATAAGTCATATGGTTTTTATTAAAAAAATTTGATTTACTTTTAAATTAGTTTTTAATTTCTTGATTCAATTTTATTTTTTTAATTAGTTTTTAACATTTTGAGGATGATACTTTATTAATAATAAATTGAAATAAATAACTAGAAAAAAACAAATTAAGAAATATATGTATATGTATATTTTGATAATTAATAAAGCTCAGTATTATAGAAATAATTGAACTTTTGATCCTCTTGGTAAGAAAATAATAGAATAGTCCTCAATTGAATAGACTTAAAGAGCAAAATAGATGGCCGTCAGTTTTAAGTTTCATACGTCTAGGATTTTAAAAGTTTAGGTATTGTTTGATTAGAGATTCAGAATATTGTACCAAAAAGGTTTCTCGGTATATTTCAGATACCATCCGTATAGTTTACTCATATTATTATTATTATTATAACACTTTTATTAAAATATTATTACTATTATTATTATTACTACTAAAGTAAATATTTTCATTTATGCAATTTCAAATATACACTTACATAGGATTTTTATCAAAAGAAACTAATCAAACTTAAAAATATTATCACTAGGAACACATATTCAAACTTTTTCTTAAAAATATCAAGAAGAAACCAAATCTGTAAATCATTTTCAGAATATTCTTATTGAAAAGATAAACTAAAATAATGGAAAACAACATTTATCAAACAAATTCAAACTACTTTATAACCAACAGAGTAGTAAATTGTAACTTAAAAAAAATGTTTCTATACACAATAAATGAATATATATTTTCAGTTTTTCACTAATCGGCCAAAATAATATATTACACCCGAAGTTGGACGAACTAACACTTTTAATAATGGAATTAATAGAAAAGATGAAAAATGAAAAATAAATAACGAATGTGGGCATATTAACGAAGAAAAGCTAACGAAATTGACGCGGTAATCAAAAGTGAAAACAAGTGACAAGTTTAGTTTACTTTTTAATTTTTTGAGTTTAGTGATTAAAAGTGTAAAATGTACCAAGTTTGAGAACTAAAAGTATAATTTACCCTAGAATTTAATAATTCATGATCATTAACCGACCAGTTAACTGATACCGATAATGATACTGAGTTAGTCTGAAATACGATTATAAAATCAATTTGTAAATTAAATGAATTGCTAATACATAAACAATGATGTTTGCTTTTCAAAGGAAAAACAAAACCCAAAATAGTGACTATATGCATAAATAATCACTAGAGTTTTAATCAAGAATTGATATTAGTGGCAGGTAATCTCACTAACTCATATTATTAAATTGTTTTGAGATGTAGATTTTAGATAAACAAGTTATATTTTAGCCTAGTTTCACTATACAATTTGTATTTTTAATTAGCTAGAATGCATGTATCGTTTTGTTACTCTATTAAGTTTCTATGTTTTACATGCACACCTTCTTAAATTTATACCTACGTACCTATAATACATTTAACATTTTTCTAAGCTTTATGTTTCAAATACGAGTAATTTACATGCATGTATGATGTATACTCGATTAAAAATACACTATTTGCAACATCTTTTAATTACTCTAGTTAATACTAAAATCAATGGAAATTTTTATTCAATATATAGCATATGATGTAAGTTACATCGTAATTTAATAATTAAAATCAATCATTTAGAAAAAACAATCACATTCATGAGTTGTGATATAAAATCTAAACAGAGGTAACGATCTTTAACCGAAAAAAATTATCACTAAAAATCGATCGATCACGTAACTCAACTAAATTATGAAATAATCTATGTGAATTAACATTAAAATTAATTATTATTATTAGTCTAAAGTATTATATCCTTTCCTTCAAATGGATAAGTTTTCTTTTATAGAATTTTAGAAGTTGAAGTTATTGTTACAAGTATTCAAAATAAAGTTCTGTTTTCTTCTAAATTCATCACATATAGATTACAAATGTTCAATAAATTTTTTTTGAGATGTTGAATCGTCTTCAAAATTAACCTAAAATATTTATTAAAACTTTAAAATTATCACTTGTGTATTCTATTAATTTTTTTTAATTAATCTTATTTTTTAATTATGTCACTTTTCTTTATCTTAGGAATATTTTTTTGCTATTTAATATTTAAGGATTATTCCATTTTTTTATCTTTAATTTTATAAGGAAAGGGAGTGAATACAGTACTCCATAAAATCCCACGTTTCCGAATAAGAATCCCAGTAAAATCTTTGATGATTGAACATTTTGGTTAGCCTCTTTTGTATGAGGGCTACGGACCTACGGTTCCCCACTTAATTTTGTCGACATTCAAAATTTTATAAATGAACACCTACAGAGTTTGTGTCCCACATTCTTTTCTGCTCAGGAGTTAAATCTGAGGAATTAAATGTGGTGGTCACCTCAAAAGTTAATTGGATATGGACAAAGATACCACTATTTGCAACGATATTGCTGCAAATAGTCTGGTTTAATTACTAAAAGTCTGGTTGGGATATCAGCCGCCCTTTTTAATCACGTTTTGGTCGGGATATCAGCCGCCTTTTTTAATCGGGATACCAGCCGCCTTTTTTAATCACGTTGGTTATTAAAAATGGCGGCTGATATCCCGACCAGACTTTTGGTAATTCAAACAGACTATTTGCAACGATTATCGCTGCAAATAGTGGTGTTTTGTCCATATCCAACTATTTGCAGTGAAAATTGACAGGGGGCCTGCTATTATTTTGCCAGATTTGCCATTACAGACAGGGGCCCGCACTATTTGCAGCGACTAACGCTGCAAATATTAGTTGTGGTCGAGATACCAAAAAATAATGGTTGGGATACGGTGGACGTTAAATTAGGAAAGCACAATCCTTAAAGTTGCAATTAAAATGTATAAAAAATTGGTATTTTATATACCAAAAAGCTAACCCCTAAATTATATGATAAATATACAATTATATAATGTACATTAAGTACAACTCTAAAGACTGCGTTTAACAAAATCTTAAAAGTTATTAAACTCGTTGTTAACTTGTTACAACAATCTAATCATAAGTCGATTGTCCCTTCTTTATGATAAAGTTCGTTGAATTACTTAGATTTAAGTCCATTAATTGGTTGTAAAATAATTAACTCCATTGAGCTCGTTATCTACATGACAAATTAATCATGTTAAGTCTTCAATTCAAGAACTCCCGTCGGCCTTCTTTGTTCACGAATTATCACTAGCCCAGTTTTGATTAGTGGGCCAAATGCTTAGCCCAAACTATACTGTGGGCCTATTAAAACATCCTTGTTGGCCCCAAATTCTATTAACAGTTTAACACCGTTCTCTTTGTTACATACTTAAATTAACGTTGGACTGTTGGAGTCGTCAGTTTGTATCTTCATATGACCAGTCTTATCCCACATTTGACTTTTTGCAAATATATAGTTCGTTAATTTTTTCCATTCAATTAGTCTATTTCTATTGAAAAACTTTAGCCCAATTTGACCCTAATGCAAAACATTAGTTCGTTTATTCTACTACAAATTGAAGTCCATTATATTTAACACTTTAGTCCGTCGTCTACATTCTAATTTAATCCATAGCATGCATGTGACATTAACTAAGTCCGTAGCAAGTGACAGTAATTAATTTAGTCCGTAACCTGTGACATTACATTAGTCCGTATCATGTGACATTAATTTAGTCCGTAGCAAGTGGACATTTATTTAGTTCGTAAAATGTCACACTAAATTAATTCGTTGCTTTTTTTTTTTTTTTTCTTAATAAAATCTAATCTGTAGGCTACAATAAATTAGCCCGTAGCTTGCAAAATTATATTAGTCCGTTGGCCACAAAATCTTGTAAACAAATCTTTCGGTCAAGACTTAAATATATCATTGGTCAACAACCAACTTACAAAATCAACTAATACTAATAGCAAATAAGCAAACAAATTCAAATCAACACACAAATATGAATTTAACCAATTCGCAAAGAAATATTACTTAGCTCACAATTACAAAAATATATTATTAGGGTTCGGTTCTTAAACTTGGCTATAGATATACTTTTAGTATACAGAATGAACCAAATAATGATGAGACTAAACTAGTCAAGTATGCAACCAAGAACCGAGCTAAAATTGCAAACTTGAAACACAGAGGAACCATGCATAATGGTTCGTTATTTATCACTTGAAAATAAAACAAGCTAGAAGAGTTTGACTATCTTAGACTAAACTAAATATGACTTAATGGTTCAAAAGCGAACCTAATAATAAGTAACTAGTATAACACCTGGTCAGTGACTAGGTATGCCTGTTGTTTACGGAAAATGTATTTCATGTTAGATGTAATACACCTTGGCTTCTGGAGACAAAGATTATGGGTTCGATCCTCATCCCATACAAATGTTAGAGTGTCTTTCTACTATTTAGATAGTAAATGGAAGCAGTCTCTCTACCTAGGTAAAGATACTTAGGTCTGCCTACATCTCTTTCTTTCATGTTGGCACATGAAATTTTTTTTTACAATTAATATAAAAAAGTTGCTCTCTATTTTAGATCATTGTTATACTTGATTTTTAAATTTTAGGATTCATGCTAACTTCATCAATTTATATGAAATAACCCAAAAGGACAAACTTTCAAGTTTGGAAGTGTTTTTAAGGGTGCTCATATTACTTCTATTGTCACCCCATTTGGGGATTTAAAAAATCCCTAACAAAATTTATATGTAAATATATATATATATATATATATATATATAAATATATCACCCGGGGCTTTACCAGTGATAACTAATAAAAGGCCCCGAGCTGGAAGTGAATCACCGCTTGCTCAACATGTGGAGAGGTAAGGAATTTCCGATTTTTTATCCAAAACTTACTTAAATTATATCATTTATGCATTGGAGTACTGTGACTAGGTATTGATTTTATAGAATGTACTTAATTAGTCTGAATTTACTATTTGGATTTGACGTTGTATGGCACTATATAATTAAAGGATATAGAGTTAATAAGCTTAAGGATTAAATCATTAAAATCATAATTGGCTTTTGGAGTTGAGCAGCAACAAGTAGATACGTTCTAGCAAATCACACAATAAAATTCACTTTAATATGAAATTTTTAGGCATACAGTAAATTCGTACTACTTTTGTTGATTACTTAAGGCCAAATACCACAGTTTACGTATTTCCGTTATTATGATATTATCATCCTGAATTAGTTGAACTTCATGAGGTTGCTTTTACACCTTTACTCGTTGTTTTATGTATATAAGTTGTCGAGTCGTTTTTATTTTATTCTGCATATTTTAATTAGTATGTACGTAAGAGTTCGATCTTTGTATGCTTTTTTTACTACCATATCTCGAATATTTCACTACTTCTCTTTTGAGTAAATGATATTGGGTTTTGATCGATTGAAAACTAAATTTTTCGTGAAAACTAGAAAACTGTCAAAACACATTGTGTTCTGAATTTAACACAATGTGTTTTTAATATGTTTTTCGAAAACACATTGTGTTAAGTTAATATCACAGTGTGTTTGAATAATTTTCTGATTTACAACGCTATCAAAAACACACCGTGATTTAAAACTTAACACAACGTATTTTAGATTATACAATAAAAACACATTGTGTTTTATAAAAACACAATTAAAACACATTGTGTTAAATTCAGATCATAATGTGTTTTGGCAGTTTTCTAGTTTTCACAGAAAATTTAGTTTTCAAATGAACATTTCACGAATGATATTATTGTAAACAACAAACACTGTGTCTCTAGAGTAACGTGCGGACAGTGGCGGAACATCCATAGGACCAGAAAGGGTCATGGTCCCTCAAGAATATTGGATTGTTATTAACAATTATTTAATATTTGATGGTAAAAGAACAAATCTATATGTATTTACCCCGTAAAAATATTGTGAAAGAAAATAAGTAGAAGCACAATTTAAGTCAAAAATTTTTTTGGCCCCCTTTAAGCTATCTCCAATGGTATATTCAGTTTGCCTCAGCACACTGACCAACTCAGCATTATGTCAGCAAACTGTTCTAGCATATTGAACCAACAAACTGAATTTATTTTGTCTTTAACCCAACACATTGAATCTCAGTTTGCTCATACCACATCATTATTTCCAAATCTTTAAAAGTAATAAAAAAAAAAGAAGAAGTTAAAAGTTAAAAGAAACAGAGGTCAATTGTATTAGTAAATAAATGTTGTGGCCCACTTTTCTCTTTTGCTTTCAATCTACAGACACATTACATATACATCTATATTACTATATAAAAATTATAGCCTTATGTTGAAAAGTTTACAATTTGAGGACGTGTGAAATTACCATTTTACCTTTAATTAATTAACTTACACAATCATTCTATAACTTTTTAAAAGATGTTCACTATCCCTAAAAATCAAATATATTTGTATCAATTACCTACACCACTTGACACCGACGCCACAACCATCCGTCGACGCCACCACATTGTAACTAATGTCATCGTCGCTGCATTGTGCGGATACCATACTCATATATATTCAATTGTATTACCAAATCCAAAAAAATGACCCACTTTACAAAATGCATTCGAAATGCTTGGGAGCAATTTGATCAAACATACTGAGTGGCATATTGGATCTACAATGGTGGCATACTAACACCCAAAATGCCAACTGAATTGCACACTGGCACCATGAAGCTATTGGAGATGACCTTATAATGAAGCTATTGGAGATGACCTTATAATGAAGTCCAAGTTCCACTTCTACTTGCGGAAAACGTTACTAGTGTTCAACTATATCTCAACCATTTTTCTTTTTTAATTTTTTTTGTAAAGTTAGTTTCGATTCAGACGTGTTGGAGACAATTTTAACCAACAAATCGTTGGACCTCCAACTCCCTCCTCATGGAAAATACTTTGAGATGAGAAATTCAAGACTCGAACCCGAAACCTACTCACCTCCGGGGCCCACATAATGGATTTAGAAGATACCACTGGCCAACCTACGTAAGTGGAATTGGTTTATCTCTAATCGTCAATTAAGCAAGAACCGAATGAAAATAAACAAAAATGAAACCTACGCAGCAATAAACTTACGTAGTCTAACATAATGCAAGTTACATCATAATTTAATAGTGTACGTAGTTCAAATCAATAACAAAATGGAAGAAAATATCCTATAAAGTTAATTAATCATCCATATGAAATAATTTAATAATAATAATAATAATAATAATAATAATAATAATAATAATAATAATAATAATAGGTTTTTTAGCGTGTACCTAAATAAAATAATGTAAATTAGACCGAGTAATTTGCATCTTTTAAAACATTATTATTAGTCTAAATTATCACATCTTTTCCATCATAATGGGCAAGTTTTCTTTTATAAAATTTTATTTTACAAATTACAAGTTTAAGTTATTTACTGTATTTTCTTACATCCAAAAAAGCACAAACACAAGTTTGAGTATCGTACCCCATAAAATCCCACGTTTCCCAGATAAAAATCAACATTAAATTCTTTGATTCAAATTATTGGCTAGCTTTCAGATTGGTACGAGGACCACGTTACCCCACTTGATTTCGAAAAGACGAAATGTTATAAATGTGAACACTGACTAGAGTTTGTGTCCCACGAGCAGCTAAATCAGGGGAATAAATGTGGTGGCCATCCTCCTTTGTCCTTTGCCAACAAAGTTAATAAAAAGTTCATACACGGTAAATTTTTCATAAAAATGTAAAATCATGTTTATCACCTCATTTTATATAAAATGCTGTATTTGGTCAGTGTATAGATAGTAAAAACTATAAAGAGAATTACACGTGGTCTAACACACATGTCAGCCATTCCCCCGTTTTAGGTACCGTTTTACATAAAACGCTACGTATTAACTAGGTTTAATGGTACCTAAAATAGGGAATGACTGACATGTATGTTAGACAACGTGTGATTCTCCTTATAGCTTTTACTATGTGCACACTGGCCAAACTCGGCGTTTTATATAAAACGTGGTGGTAAACGCGGTGTTTTTATATAAAACGGGGCGTTTCAGATGTGTTTCTTGGGAACAGTTGATATATGTAGATAGTTGTTTCCATAATAAAACACTTTATTGGCCACAATTTAATTTTAAGGTGGTTCTAATTTGTGTACCATCAACTTTTAATGATATATCATCAAATGTATTTTATTGTGTTGTATAGTATAACCATATAAAATACATTTAGTAGTGTATCATCAAAAACGAGTGGTGTATAAATCGTTTCTCAATCCATTGTCCTTTATGATTGGTTGTCAAGTGATTATGAAACAATTGAGTTTTCACTTCAAGAACTCGTGGGCCTTCTTTTTCAGGAACTCTCGCTAGCCCATTTCGTCTTAGTAGGAAACTTAAACCATATTTGGGTCGTTTAAAAGATCCTTGTTGGGCCCAAAGTCTATTAACACCGTTCACTTTAGTTACATTAAGTCATTAACGTTGGAGTCGTCAGTTTGTATCTCGGTGACTCGGCCAAACGAAACATAAAGTCCAAAACAGATAGCACATGGGCCTGGGCTTAAGATTGTGTTACTCACGTCCATTCTCAGCATCCCAATCGAAATGGCATTTTATCTTTTTTTTTTATATATACTAAACTTATTAACCAATCATAAATTTCGATTTTATCAAATTGAAAATTAATGATGTCGTTACTAAATTTAATAATAAATCAAAAATCCTAATAATCGTTATTTTATCCTTATTTTTTATTATACTGAAACACAGTTACTCTAATAACTTATCGACCAATCACAGCTCCCGATTTCTTAAAGTTGACTTTTATTTTCAATTTTGACTTTAATTTACACTTTTTTGTTTTCCATCACAATATTACACTTTTTATCCAATCATTAATAGCTAATATTTATCCAATAAAATAATGACTAATATATATCCAATAGAATAATAACTAATATATATCCAATAAAATGCTCTATTATATAGAAAATGTTCTATCATATAGATATAAAATTAATTAACTAAAAATAAATAAAATTTAATGTAAGTATATTAATATTTTAAGAGTAACTATTATTTTTTATAGAACTTAAAAAAGTTATCATATTTATTATGTCGTTGGGAAAAGTTCAATTACCGAGACTGAAACAACCACCCAGTTTGTTGGTACAACTGTTTGTCTATTATATTATTTTTTTTTTTTCAGATTACCCCAGTAGTTGGACACCCGGACTTTTGTCCAAGTAGTCACAGGTTCGATACTCTCAACCTGCGATTGCCCGCCAGGATTTTGACCTGGCTTTCGTGGAGCTTTTATCGGGTGGGGCGGGTGGGGGGAGAGGATCAGGTAGGTCCACGGTATTCAGTCCGGATACCCGTGATCCGACCTTTGCTGTTTTAAAAAAAATAATAAAAATTGATAGTGACTGTTTCGGTCAAAAATTACCTAAGATAATTTTAGAAAGAATTTTAGATTAATAATCAACTGAAGATTTGTAAGTGGGGTTTGGTG
Source organism: Erigeron canadensis (assembly GCF_010389155.1). Taxonomy (NCBI): domain Eukaryota; kingdom Viridiplantae; phylum Streptophyta; class Magnoliopsida; order Asterales; family Asteraceae; genus Erigeron; species Erigeron canadensis. Next base: position 22,116,796 of record NC_057768.1, read on the forward strand.
TTCAAGGATCAGAATTTTGTTGACGAGGATAAACACTTGATCTAGTTAAGTGATCTTAGGTAAAAAAACCCTGGGAGGATGCAATCGACCCTTCCTATGTTCTTTTATTATTTTCGTTGATTACAATACAATGGATGAGTAAGTGATTTGATCGAAGTTATGAAAATAAAGCAGTGAGTAAGCGTGTGTGAATACAAGTGTGAGTACTGAATGCTAAGTGCCTAGATTTCGATCAATCACTCGATATTTATAATGTAAAAAGCTAACTAACTATCCGAAATATCCGGGATCTTCCGCGTCTTGTTTAATCAACGTGTTGAAGTGGAAAATAGACGTTGAGTCTTCTTTGACACGTTTATTCTTCCATTCTGTTCCGATATTCAAGGGATTGCATATTGACTCTCTTGTGAAGTCCGTTGCATAAGTGTTGATACATTTTTGACCGTTAGCCATTTCCTGAATATCCTGCATTTATATTGTAGAATCCAGGATCTTGCAAAACATCAAGATATTATCGTGTACAATAGAAAATTATGTTAGTGATATAATTGTTCAGGATCATAGTTATAAAAAATCTGACCCTAAACATCAACCTTCTCAGAAAGCTGTGTTAGAGACTCTGTGTAATTATCATTAAATGGACCTCTAACTTCTTTATAATTCAAACCTAAACCACTTTTATATCTTTAAATGCACTTAACTTTACAGACCATTTAGCCAATCTTCCTGATAATTCTGATTTCCTAAGCACGCTTTTTATAGGATAATTAGTTTTTATATGTATAGGATGTGTTTCAAAATAATGCCTAAGTTTAGTTGAGGCCATTATCAAAGCTAATATTAACTTTTCTAGATGTGAGTACCTAGTTTCAACATTTAGTAAACTCTTACTAACATAATAAACAGGATGTTGTTTACCTTCGTGCTCTTTTACAAGCACAACGCTTACTGCTTCTGATGATACTGACAGGTATAGAAAAAGTATTTCACCTTTTTCCGGCTTCATCAATAAAGGTGGAGTTGATAGATAGACCTTTAATGCTTGGAATGTTTCTTCTTGTTTTTCTTCCCATTCGAACTTTCTATTTTTCTTCAGCATATCATAGAATTCCTTGCATCTATCCGATGACCTTGATATGAATCTGTTTAGCGCTGCTAATCTGCCAGTTAATCTCTGAATATATTTTAAATTCCTGGGTGATTTCAACTCCATAATTGCCTTTACCTGCTCTGGACTTGCTTCAATTCCTCTTTTGGTTACTAAATAACCTAGGAATTTTCCTGCACCTACTCCAAAGTTGCATTTTGCCGGATTGAGTTTCATATTGAAGCGATCCAATTTATCGAAAGAAACTTCAAGATCCTTTAAATGATCTTCCGCCTTCTTCGATTTTACCACCATATCGTCGATATAAACCTCCATCGTATCCCCCAGTTGGTCTTTAAACATCATGTCTACCAACCTCTGATATGTTGCACCTGTATTTTTTAATCCAAAAGGCATAGCAATATAACAATATATATCTGTTGGAGTCATAAATGCTGTTGCTTCTTGATCCTCAGGCTCCATCTGAATTTGTTGAAATCTTGAAGATGTGTCCATGAATGTCAACATTTCATGCCCAGCCGTAGCATCTACCATCGCATCTATATGGGGTAATGGGAAAGGATCCTTGGGGCAGGCTTTGTTAAGATCCGTGAAGTCCACACAGACTCTCCATTTCCCATTCTTCTTCTGTACCACCACGACATTTGCAAGCCATTCTGGAAACTTCACTTCTCTTATCATCTTTTCCTTCAATAACCTTTCAACGTCCTCTTGAATAATTGCGTTTCTTTCCGGAGCAATTTTTCTTCTTTTTTGTTGAATAAGCCTGAAGTTTTTGTCAATACCTAATTTATGAGTAATTCTTTAGAGATACCTGTCATATCTTCCTGGTTCCAAGCAAATGTAGATTTTCTTTTGCCTAGAAAATCAATGAGATCCTTTTCAAGATCTCCTGGTATCTTCTTTCCTATGAACACCTTAATATCAGGATCTTCATTTGATATCTGGATCTCCTTTACGTCTTGATCTTCAGATTCCCTGATATCAAGAATGTTCTTCCTTGATTGCTATGCTTCAATAGATTTGCTTGTAGATTTCATGGAGGCCATATAACATTCCTTAGCATCCTGCTGATCTCCCTTTATCTTCACCCCCCCCTCAAGGAGTCGGGATCTTCACACATTGATGATAAGTTGAAGGTACAGCTCTCATTTCATGTATCCATGGCCTACCTAGAATAATATTGCAACCAGGTAAAGAGTCAATAACACAAAAATTTTGCATTGAGTTTACCCCTTCGACATAGACTGGCAATTTTATTTCGCCATAAGTATTCTTCGTTTCTCCACTGAAACCGACGAGAACTATAGATTTCCCGCCAATTTCTTCTTCAGAGATTCCCATCCTTTTCAAGGTTTCCAGTCTAATGATATTGACTGAACTGCCATTATCAATCAAGATCCTGCGCACAAAATGGTTAGCTACATATAAGGTTACTACCAAACCATCATGATGAGGATCCTGAATGCTGTCCATATCATCTTCTTCAAAAGTCACTTTATCCATTCGTAGCACATCGGATTTTTGTAACGGCCTTTCCCCTTTTTCTGATTTGGCTTCTTTTGCATTCCTTTTTGCGGCTGAATAGGATGTACCGCATACTTCCGATCTACCTAAAATATAATTGATAATTCTAGCATTAGTTGGAGGTGATTTGGGTCTCGATGGTTGTTGTTGAACCTGCTTGCCCAAATTCTTAACATCGATATCTTGAGCCTTCTTTTTGCCGAATAATTCTGTCAGATATCCCTTGCTGAGAAGTATCCCGACTTCTCTCTGGAAAGCAAAACATTCTTCAGTAGTATGCCTAAAATCTTCATGATAGGCTCACCATCTTGACTTGTCTTTGTTTACGTCACTCTTAGGATTCTTGGGAGGCCATCTAACTTTGTCCCCAAGATTCTTCATTGCTGCTACAATTCCTGCAACATCAACAGGGAAACAATAATTAGATAAGTCAGGATATTGATAACTTCCGGATCTTTCAACCGTATTATGTTGCACAACTCTTGTATATGGCTTGTTTCTTGGTTGGAATACAGGAGTTTCCGTTTTTCTATTTGGACGATCATATGTTGATGGAGTCTCCATCCTTTTCCTCAGCATTTCGTCTTCTTCCAACCTGATGAATCTCAAAGCACGATTTCTTGCTTCGTCGAGTGACCTGCAAGGTGTCATAACAAGATCCTGATAATATAAAGAATCTTTGCTTAATCCCATATTCAGGGCTTGAACTGCAGTATTCATGTCTAATTTTGGAATCTGTAGAGATTCTCTCGTAAACCTGTTAAGAAATTCTTTCAAAGATTCGTTATTCCTTTGAGTGACTTGATAAAGATCACTCGTTATCTTTTCAAAAAGCCTACTACAAGAAATTTGTAAATTAAATTCATTAACTAAATGTGCAAAAGAAGTAATGGATCAGTTTGGTAAATTTAATAACCATTTCAGGGCTGCTCCTGATAATGTAGCCCCAAAGCCTTTGCATAGGCATGCTTCCCTCAGATCCATCGGAATTGGAACTGTCTCCATTCTTTCCAGATATTGGGCCACATGCTCTTCTGGGTCAGTAGTTCCATCATATGTCGGCGTTGAGAATTTCTTCAGAATTTCCACGTTAGCAATAGCCGGTATAAACCTGGAAATTCTGTACATCTACAGATCGGCTGACAGTATCCCGGAACTGTCGAAATCAGTTCCTTAATTTTCTGCAACTCCCTCGCTAAATACGCATTCGCCACATTGTCCTGCATACCGTTAGCATTATTCTCATAACTATAAGAGGAATTATTCAAACTTGGATTTATCGTAGAAGACGGAGGAGTTTGTTCATTATTATTATTGTTGATATTATTATTTGAATTATTTCCGCCGTAAAAGAAGGAAGCAGATCCAGCTTTTGCAGGAGGAGTGGAAAATAAATGACCCAATGATTGAGACGCCGACGTTCCTTGAGTATTGGTCCCTCCAAAGTTAACACTCCTATTAATTGCGGGTGAATTCTCTGGAGCCCTAGGTCGTGAATTCTGACTTCTTGACTTTTAGATCGTTTGCTCTCGCTTCCTGTCATTCTAGATTCTAAAATATCGAATCTAGCAAGATTTTCTGATTGTGCCGTTGCTAATTGTTCCTGCGAACCTTTAATCATGGAAGCAACATCTGGGTTAGCGTTAGTTTTGCCACGATTAGTTCTTACCTGTGATCCTGCAAATGGATCTACACAGGGTTCTGGTTCCTTAGGCATCGGGTCAAGTGGATCATGTCCAGCAAATGAACCATCAATAGCTTTTCCAGTGTTCTTGTTATTATTACTTTTTGGAGGTTTGATTAAATTTTTCAAAGTTGTAGATCCAGAAACAGCAGAAGAAGCATTTTGGGAGGTCGACATTCTTAGCAAATTGATTTCTAGCAGCTTGAACTTGATCGCCTCTATTATGAGGGGTCCAACAATCTATATTTAAACAGGATGCACTTCCGCTTGAATCTGTCGTCCAACACACTGAACCAACTCATCAATCATAGCCTCAGATCTCCATATAGTTGCTTCTAGAGTAAGCGGGTGAACAACAACCATAGCCGACCTAACCTGTGGGATCAGCCTACGAGGATACTTTTCAATGCCTTTACTCTTGGGATTACCAAACGTACAACAAGCCTTGACAATTCATTGAGACGTGTAGCATAACCAACATGATCAGCACCAATCATCTTATGCTCCAAAAGTTTTCGATGTAACCTTATCAGTTCAGTTGTCGTATAGAACTTTCTTGTCAACAACTCCTAAAAATTTTTACAAGACATCGCCTCAGTTACTACTCTGCCTCTAACTCGACACCGACCATTCCCCCAAGACATCGCATCCAAGGTAAAGAAATTGTCACATAACTGGCCTTCTGACTAAGAATACACCCACTAATGCCAATTCACAGCTTCCATCTATCTAACCATTGAATAACCTTGACTGCTCCACCTCTGCCGTCATAATCTTGTACACCACAATCCTTGAATTCTTTGTAAGTAAAACATCTGACACCACTTCTAGACTCTCTCTTGGTACATTTTCAATACGAATCCTCTCATCAACGTATTCATAGTATCCCTCAGTCTCCTCATCCACTGCATCCTCATACTCAACATCCTAAGCTTCATTATAAGTCGGCCCTTCATTCATCTCATTTTGTGCATTTCGTGTCACTACAACATTGATGCCTTTAATAACTGCAGCGATTGTCTCTGTTCGCAGTAGCTCTCGTCTCACCGTTATTCCACACACGTTAGTATATCTCCAGAACGTTAGAAGCGAAGAAACGCTCGAAAATGTCGATGTCTATGTTACATGTTACACTCAGCAAGCTCTTTATTCTTATGGTCTAAGGGATGCTATCTAAAACTTAAACTACTCATGCAGTCTATGTCGATGCAATACATATATATACTAGTAATATATAACCCTAAATTGCAGTTAAAATGTGGTCCAAATCTAACACCTACATCCGTTGCACTAGTGGTGTATGTATACAGGGTGAACCAACGGCTAAACCTCCACACCCCTAGTACATCTAATGCAAGGTCGGATCACGGTATTGGTATGCTCTTTAGGTATTGGCTCGGTATGTATACAGGGTGTACCAGCGGCTAACCCTCCACCTAACCAACACCCATTAAGCATCCCAGGGTAGCTACCACACTCTCACTACAAGTGCAATCACTGATGTCAATAACTGTCGCAAGGCATGACGGTAATCATAGAACAGTTGATCAGGCTTTTCTATTATTATCGCTATGCGATACTAGTTAGCGTCATCACTTCATCTTGCTCTAATACACATAAATAATCACCATAACACTGAAAGCACACAGTCACCACAAGTACATAGTCACCAAATGACAGCCATAGACAAAATAAGCACAAGGATAATAAGTCTCAATAGGATATGAACTCAAAATATAAGCGACGTTAGCACGTCTAGAATGCATCTATGATTCATATCGTAAATGCTATACGGGGTTCTGAAGTTATAGTCTAGGCTTTTCCACCTAATTCTCTACAACCACGGCTCTGATACCATTCTGTAACACCCCACCGTTGGCGGAAACATGAGGTGTCATGAAAAGTACAACACGACATGGAATTACATAGATACTATTAAATGAAATAGAATATAATGAATATATTCCCAAAACATGAGTTCAAAGTCATAATAGTGCTAGAATAGTTTATTACAACCAAGTCCATAAAGAAATAATCCAAGGCATTTAGCCTTAAAGTCTGACAACAAATGAAGGAGCACTAATCTCCGAAGTCCAAGCCTAGCTTAACAGTCTTTATCCCTAATTAGCCTGAGTACCTGAAAAGTATACTAAAACGTGTCAACACAAAGGTTGGTGAGTTCGTAGGTTTTATATCAAAAAGTCTAGTCAAAGAAATAAGTCTTTTGTCGATTCTTTTAAGTCAAAATAAGTATTTGTTCAATATATAATGAGCAGAGTTACGCCATATAAGTTAAAGTACTCCCGTCTCAAGTCCAAATCTCAAAGTCACAAGTCTCAAGTCTCAAAGTCACAAGTCTTAAAGTCCGAGAGACCTCAAAGTCTCAATGTTTCAAAGTCCGGCCTTACGGTACCTGCCTTAGTCTAAAGTCTCAAGTCTCCAATACACACAAAAAGCACGTCAAATAAGCACGTCATAAAGCACAACAACAAACACATAATCACACACATACAACAAGACAGAAGCACGTCAAATGGCATAAGTAACTCTATACGCACAGGCTCAATATTGAACATAAACAGAAATTGACAAAACTGTTTAAAAGAACAAGTATACTTTTCACCCCAAAACTTGTAAAAAGAGGGGCTACGAAACTCGCCTCAAAGCAGCACAAGTATAGTACCCTAAGTCAATGAACAAGAACAGGATCAGTTAGTACACTTGAAACACGCTCAAAATCTGTCCAACAGTCCTACATTGTCTACAAGTCACCCAGTAAGTACTTACTTATTTGCACAAATCCATGTCTTAGGAAATGCCATTATATCTCGTCAACGTCATAATATTTAATAATAGTCTCATTTGTTCTTATAAATTGTCCAAACGAAATACTTATTTTTTAAAAAAATCATATTTTAATATCAATGTCATCGATTATTATCATTCTAATGTATAATTTATTTGGTCTTTTCGAGTCCATTGATCTTTGTATTATATATATATATAATATATATATATATACATATGTTCTTATTAAATTGGTCCTTATATATACGTATATATAAATTGTCCATTTTAATTAATCCGTATATATATATACTTAGGTCTAATGTCTATATTAACTCCGATGTCATGTTTTATTGTTTATATCCCGTCAAATCCCCATATAAACGCCTTTATAAAATATATTAAGTCCGAAAAATCATATGATTTGTACCTGTCTTTACAAAGTCCTTTAATCTTTACATTTATATATAGTCAAGTCCACAAAACACCGATGTCACGACAATTTTGGATTACATTATAAACACAACCCGAAATGACTAACTATAATTCACTTTGACTGAGAAATCCTAATTTTGATTTTGGCTTGAAAACTTAATTTTGACTTAATTAAAAAACTTAATCTAATTTTTGACCATAATACCAAAATTAACCAAAATAGCTCAACTTTAAATTAAAAAAAAAAGGACCAAAATAGACCAAATACAATTCTGCCGTTGACCAACTTTGACCGGCGTTGACCGGAGGTTGACCGAACCAAAAATCAAGAACAAGTCTCGATCCAAACACAAGAACAATTTCAACTTGATTTCCCATACCAAAATCACGTATACAAGTCGAATCTACACTAAATCTACCCAAGAACAAGTCAAACATCACGTTTAATTTCGGATCTAAATTATATTCGGGCATAGTGTATATTTTCGGACCTAAATGGTCAAGAACAAGAATCAAAACATACCAAGATGATAGATTTCGAGTATAATATTTCGGATTCGAAGGTTTTCGGTTTCAAGGTTCACGGATCTATGAGATCTCGGTTCAAACAATTCGGATTTGATGATTCTTGAACATAAGGTTTTCGGATCCATTGATTTTCGGGCTATGTCTTTTCGGATCTAAGAGAAATCCGGATATGTATTCACATGTACACCTTTCAAAACCGAATATATATATATATATATATTTGTAATAGATTCCGAATCTATAGATATACATAGAACACTTACAACCGGAAATATATATTTACATTTATATATATATAAATAATCATGATAAACGGGTTTAAAAATATATCTTTGTAAGGATTTCGGATTCAATAAATACATACATACATACATATATCCGATTTATATATATATATATATGTAAGAAAACTCGAGATTTTTGATGATAAATAACCAATTAAACACCTGATCTAAACACCACTTACCAAGATCTTTGAAAAGGATGAAGAAAAGGAAGTGGTCAATGGTAGTTTGAGGGTGGTCAGCGGCGGTTGTGTGGTGGCCGGTGGTGGTTGGCCAAATTTGAGAGGGAGAGAAAGAAAAGTGGCGGCTAGGAGAAAGAGAGGTAAGGAGGGAGGAGTGTGAGGAAATGAGGAATTAGGTTAAGGAAGTTAGGGTTTTGTTTACTCCATCCTACCCTTGACCGAAATTGACCCTTTTGATCCTTCCAAAAATTCATTTGACTCGACAATTTCGAAAGACTCGAGACCCGTTAAAATATTTTGTCGACATATTTAAATGTAACTTTTCAATAGCTTTCTAACGGATATAAACATGTCCATATTTATTTATTAAATCTTTAATTGATTTAATTTTAAGTATTTCACTTAATTTGGCATTTCCTACAAGACAACTAGTATTCCTCCTATTCTCGAGTCCACGCACAATTTTCCTAAAGTCTAAATACTCATAAGGCCCGAATAAAACATAAGTCCACTCATTCCGTTAATAATGTCTTACAGACTAACGACTTGTACGCCCTAAAAATACATATTCTAGTTATAAGGTCGCGTACATGAACGTAATGAACTATAAATGACCGGAAAAGTACATCGGAAAAATACACTCAGATGACGGTTGTCACGCCTACGAACCATACAACACAAAATTGATCTCATCCCGGGATCAGTTCTACCCAATAAACCCGCTTACCGCACTAACCCTCAAGAATCAAATGAAATCCGTAAGCAGGTCGATGTCTTACTACAAAAGGGCCTCAAACGGGATTCACTCAGCCCCTGTGCTGTACCTACACTCCTTGTACCGAAGAAAAATGGTGAGTGGCGTATGTGCATGGATAGTCGTTCCATTAACAAAATCACCATTAAGTACCGTTTCCCAATTCCCCGCTTGAATGATATGTTGGATGAACTACATGGAGCCACTATATTCTCAAAGGTGGATTTGAGGAGTGGTTATCATCAGATTAGAATACACGAAGGTGATGAATGGAAGACTGCTTTTAAAACTAAAGAGGGGTTATATGAATGGTTAGTGATGCCTTTCGGCCTCTCAAATGCCCCTAGCACTTTTATGAGATTGATGAACCAGGTATAAAAGCCGTTTTGGGAAAGTTTGTTGTTGTGTATTTTGACGATATATTGATTTATAGTCGCTCAACAACTGATCATTTATTACACCTGAAGCAACTATTTGATGTATTGGCTGAGGAACACTTATATGGGAATTTAGAGAAGTGTGCATTCCATACCAATCAAGTAGTTTTTCTTGGGTATTTGGTGTTGTCTGAGGGTATACAAGTTGATGAACAGAAAGTGCAAGCTATTCGTGATTGGCCAACACCACAATCTGTCCAACAGATTCGAAGTTTTCACGGCTTATGTTCATTTTACCGGAGATTTATAAGAAACTTTAGCACCATTGTAGCACCGTTGACATATCTGACCAAACATAAACACTTTGAATTGAATGATCACGCACAGTCAGCCTTTGTTGAGCTTAAGAAACTATTGTCATCCACGTCTGTGTTGATGAAGTGTTTGAGGTCGAGTGTGACGCTTCAGGTGTCGATATTGGGGCAGTCCTTACCCAATTGGGATGACCCATTGCTTACTTCAGTGAGAAATTGAATGAAGCTAAAAGGCGGTACTCGACATATGATAAAGAGTTCTATGCCATTATTCGGGCCTTGGACCATTGGCAACATTATCTCATCTCCAAAGAGTTTATTTTACACTCTGATCATGAAACATTGAAATACATACAAGGTCAACACAAATTGCAACCCCGACATGCCAAATGGGTCAAGTTTTTACAAGTATTAAATTTCAACATTCGCCATAAATGTGGTCGGTTAAACAAAGGAGCAGATGCCTTGTCCAGAAAACACAGCTTGTTAACCTCTCTACGCCCACGGGTAATTGGTTTTGGCCTTCTCAAAGATGTGTACCCCACTGATCCTGATTTTGGTTCTATTTTTGTTAACGGTCAAAATCACGCTACTGGGGGTTTTCATATTCATTGTGGTTTTCTTTTTAAGCAACATCAATTATGTATTCTTAGACACAGTATTCGTATCTCCTTGATTAAGGAGGTCCATGAAGGTGGATTGGCAGGTCACCTAGGAATCGATAAAACCACACAATTACTCCAGGTTCATTTTTGTGGCGTGTCATACTACTTATGACGCTGTTCAGATAGCATCTTTGTATTTTTGGGAAAAATTGTTCGACTTCATGGGATACCGAAGACTATGGTTAGTGATAGGGATGTCAAGTTTATTAGCCATTTTTGGGTTACTTTGTGGCGAAAATTGGGTACTACGCTCAAGTTCAGCACTACTTGTCATCCTCAAATGGATGGCCAAACGGAGGTCACTAATCGCACGTTAGGCTCCCTATTACGTTCTCTGATCACATGTAATTTAACACAATGGGAGGAGCTTTTACCATAAACTGAATTCGCGTATAACCGCGCTCCAAACAAAACCACAAGTCTGAGTCCGTTTACAGTTGTTTATGGTAGGAATCCCTATACTCCTCTTGATCTTGCAGTACTTGATACATCTTCGAAATTCAGCAAAGAGGCCAGTGAGTTTGCTGCTGATATAAAAAGTTTACACCAGCGGGTTCACAATAAAATTACACAAGCCAATGATCTCCTTAAGTATCGATGGGATAAGAGTCGACGGCATGTTCTATTTCAACCTGGAGACCTGGTTTGGATTCATTTATGAAAGGAGCATTTTCCCTCTAAATGCCGTTCTAAATTGAGTCCTCGATCTGATGGTCCTTTCCGTATTCTGGCCAAAGTTAATGACAATGCATACAAGGTTGCCCTTCCCGGAGATTATGGTGTTTCTGCCACTTTTAACGTGGCTGATATGCAGCCTTATTATAACCCAGACGAGCCTATTCCAAGTTTGAAGGCAAACTTTCTCAAAGTCGGAGAGGATGATGGACCCACATGTGATGGATCAGCAGATGAGCAGCCCAAGTAGCCTACATTAAACTGGGTCAGCCTAGTTCAAGAACAGCAGCCCACTTGAAGAACCAATTTACTTTATTTATTCTTTAGTTGTTTATTTAACTTAAGTTATTTTCAGTTTGACCAGTCATGTAAGCAGTTGTTATTTCCTACTTTCTTGCCCCACGTTGGAACCATGAAACCAGTTCTTTATGTATCACTTTTGGGAATGGAAAAGGCATTTCTTTTGGTATAATACTATTAGTTTTATCTTCTATACTTTAGAAGGTAAAATTGATCCATTGCTATTCTAAAAATTAGTACTTTTAGAAGGTGATCTTTGGAGTTTTGATCTGAATTGTTGTGGTGAGTTTGTACCAATAAATTAGGTTAGAATCTTCTCTTCGAATTGTGGGTGGTGAAATTGTAACTCACAGATTCGTTGTATTTTCTTTGTCTCAATAACAAGCTTCAGGTTTCCAAATACATAATTTCTAAGATCAATTTGCATCACTCCCACAGAAATCGTACTTCAAGAAGAACTAAGACAAAAGAAAAGGGAAGAAGAACTTACTGAGAAGTTTATAAGTGAGCAGATTGTTAGTGAGGAACTAAAAGATGCTGATGATGAAGTAAAAAGATTGGCTCAGCAATCTGGTGGCCTTGAAGCTCTAAAGAAGAAAGAGGCAGAGTTCTTTACCAATAGAACAAAGAACTTTGAAGAAAGTCAAAGACTCTACCTCAAATCAAGGGAAGTTAGGCAGAGAAAAGAGGAGATCATGTCTATCAAGGTCTCGCTTACTCAACAAGGAATGAATCTTAGCATTCAGAGAAAAGGTGTGCCCAAGTTGTATACATTGAAGAATGTCACTAAAGATACACTTGGGCCAACTGAATGGATTGAGATTTACATGTTAATCAAGGACAAGAAGGGTGTAACTTATGATCCCTTGATCAAGATGGCAGGTAAGCAGATAAAGCTCACACAAAATATGGAGCAAAAATATAAAGTTCAAGACTCCCTGCTCAGCACTACAAGACATCCATTTCCTCCTCCTCCCCAGCAACCAAGAAGTGGTGTAAAAAGAACAGCTTCTGGTCAAGCAGTCTCTCAGCGTCCCTCCATTCTCAAAGCTGTGCCAAAAATAGATATTGATGAGGAGCCATTGTTGAATTTAAAGATGCCCTCCATAACCCTCTTCATGGACGGAGTATATGATGACAAGCTGGGAGGCTTCTGTTTTTGTAATGTTCATGGTCATTGAAGAGGTAAGGTATAAATCTCACCTAAAGAAAGGATTTAGATTGGATGGAAGAGGGAATGTTACGGTTGGGGAATGGGAGACACAAGGGTTTTTGTAGGCTTTTCTTAAAGGAATAACCTTAAGCCAATGGGAGATTTTGCTGAGCTACATCCCAGCCGTTTCCCAGCCGAGTTCCCAAGCCAATCCGAGCCAATCTGAGCCAAAAGCCTGAGCCACACAGGGGCTGCTCCCCAGCCATATTTCTAGCCGATCCTAGCCACTTCCTTGTCACTATCCTCCTTCCTAAAGGTTCAAGAGCACACGCATAAATATATATATTTATATATTTATATTTATGTATTATCATCTATCTTACATTTAGATATATAAAATACAATAAGACTCTCGAAGGTTCTATTCAATTTGGATTCGAAGGCCAGGCCCATATCTGACAAGACCCAAAATACGAGATACCCTAATTGTCAGCCTATAAATACCCCATGATTGGATGTCAGAAAAGATCATTCAGAATTCAATACGACATTCTCTCATTCACACACATTTTTTATAACATTCTCTGCAACTGCAGAAAATATACAGTAGCTGTTGTACATTCATATTCATATACATTCATCATCAATTAATCAAAATCATATTACATCCATATCCTCCATAGATTGATACATCTCTATGGGAAAATCATCTTACACCTTAGATTCGCCAAGAATTTATTAGGTTTGCACTACTTTGTAGGAGATCTTGATGATTTTCGTGGTTAAACTCTCATTGTAATTGAGCTTTTCATTCTCATGCTCAAACATTGGCGCCATCCGTAAGTGTACTGATTACTGACAGTTTTTTGTTGTTTCAAACCACAAATCATCTATGTTCTTGTTCATTTGTTGGTTCCTTGCTTAAATGGCTGACGAATTTACTCCCACCTCTTAAGTTATACCTTCTGGGTTGGGAAAAGGTGTTGATGTTGATATTAATGAAGATGGTTCTCCACTAAATGTGGAAACCTCTGATATTTCTAATGTTCAAAACATTTTTGGTGAAAAAGTTTCAGATTATGCTTCTAGATCCGGTGAAGTGGTAGCAAATGCAACTAATGTTGTTTTTGGTAATGAGTCTAGACTACCACCCAGGGTGAGCATTGGATCTAGCCTTGGACGTGGCAGTGCTAGCGTAGGATCACCTTTTTCCACACCTTCATCTTCTGTATCTCCTTTGGTATCTTTCTTTTCAACACCCCCAACTAGTACATCTCTTGTCACTATGTTCTCTTCTGGCCCTAACCAACCAGGTTCTCACATAGCTAGCTTGGCTAGTTCAACCATGATCGGAGGTCAGACATCCATGCAGACAATGGCTAGTTCCTCTCAATCTGTAACTATCCAGGAGAATCATTTGCTGGAATTGTTAAGGCTAGCCACCAGAGGCACTCAACGGGCACAGACTCCAAAACCTCCTCCAACCGATTGGTTTTCTCAGCTCTCTGCCACCTTAAGGCCAAATCCGCCTCAGCCAGCCCCACCACCTCCATTGCCTACGGGTATAGAGTCCATAATGAAGCTCTTGGTGGATGAGATGAAAAAGCAAAAGCCAGTGGAACCTCCTCCTGAACCAGTCAACCCAGCAAATGAATTGTTAAAAATGCTAAAGATTGCTGCAGGGGAGGAGGCGGATGAGCAAGCAAGGGTGGCGACAGTACCTAAGTCTGCAACTAAGTCAAGGTTTTGTGACTGGGTGGCAAACTATGCCTTCCTAGACGGCCAGAAAGTTCCCACTATTGTTGGCACGTATGATGGTACCAGAGACCCAGAAGATCACCTTGCAATCTATGATTAGGCTGTATTAACTGAAAAATGGGTGGACCCCGTGGCCTGTCACCTATTCCCAGGTACCTTACAAGGTTATGCCTTAGAGTGGTTCACTAAGTTACCAGAGAGAAGCATTCAAGACTATGCAGATTTGAAGAAACAGTTTATAGCTCAGTTTGCTCAGCAGAAGAAGTGTCAAAGAAGCCACTTGGAAGCTCACTTGATCAGGCAAAAAGGTGGCGAATCGCTGAGGGACTTCATTGCAAGATACACTAAGGAATGTCAGAAGATACCGAGTCTTCCCGAGAGCCAACAGGTGTCAGGTTTTACCTTAGCATTACTCCTTGGCGATCTTCAGGACGACCTAAGTAAAATAATTCCATTGACATTTTGAGAAGCTACGGAAAGAGCTTTCAATTTCATCCGATCCAGGGAAACTGCCCTTCTTGTGAAAGGGGCAGTTGGAAGGGATAGACCTGGGGGAAGTCTTGGGGCCGGAGGCTCTGGAGGTGGAAGATATGATGTTAGAAGAAATGATAGGAGGTTCAATCATAGAGCACTAAAAGGAGAGAAGAAAGAAGAGATGACAGGAGAGATGATAGAAGGGAAAGAAGAAATGTTCCCTATGATAGAGTAATCAATTTAGTAAAGTCTCCAAGGGAAATTTTTAAGACGGAGAGAGTTGCTGAAGATTTTAAACCTCCCCGACCAATGATACACAGGTCTGAAAAGAAAGACATGTCAAAATACTGTGAATTCCATGAAGATCATGGTCATGAAACAAATGCTTGTAGGGAGCTCAAGATAGAGATAAAGAGAGCTCTGGATGAAGGAAAATTGAAGCACTTGGTCCCTGGAGCAAAGCAAGGAAAAAGGGTTGCCCAAGCTAAGAAAACCTACACTTGGCAAAAGAAGGATGGAAGAAATGATAGACCACCACCTCCCGATGGCCATGTATACATGATAAGAGAAAAATCTAAGTATGAAAAAAGAAAGGCAGAAGTTCTTGAACCATGGAGGATGGTTTCAATCTCTTTCCCTCCAGTAAAAGTTGTTTCCTCGGACCCCCAAAGAATCAAAGATCTCAAATAACCATTAAGGATGGAACTTGTTAGTTTCATGGGGGTATCAAATTGGCCAGTGGGGGAAATAACTATGGAAGTGATGGTGGGAGAATACCCTTTCCATAGAATTGAACTTGTTGATTTCGTGATTATAAAAGCTCCATCCTTCTATAACGTTATATTGGGTAGACCCTCAATGCAAAAGTTTGGGGCAATTCCCTCGACCATCCATGGAATAGTAAAATTCCCAACTCCCTCTAGAGTGGCCACCATTCGAGGACGCATGACTTGGCCCGAGGAGTGCAAGCAGGTAGAAAAAGTTTTGCCAAAGAAGATTGAACAGTTGCAAGACCAAAAGCAAGATGGTCCCGAAGAAAAGGTAATTATCAATAAGAAGTTTCCCGATCAACCTGTGATCATTGGGTCGCAACTCCCAAAGAGAACCAAGGAAGAATTAATAAACTTATTGAAAAGCAATTTAGACATTTTTGCTTGGCAAACATCCGACATGACTGGAGTCCCAAGAGAGTTAGCGGAGCATGCATTAAATGCCAATCCCAACATACTCCCTATAAGACAAAAAAAGAGGGGAATGTCCCAAGACAGAAGCAAGTCCGCAATTGAACAAGTTAATCAAATGGTTGAAGCTGGGATATTAAGAGAGGTAAAGTACCAGACTTGGGTGGCCAACCCAGTTATGGTAAAGAAGCCAGATGGTTCCTGGAGGCTTTGTGTAGATTTCAAAGATATAAACAAAGCTTGCCCAAAGGATAACTATCCTCTCCCAGAGATTGATTGGAAGGTAGAATCACTTGATGGGTTCAGACTAAAATGCTTTTTAGATGCTTATAAAGGATATCATCAGATCTCAATGAAGAGGATGGATGAAGACAAGACAGCCTTCCACACTGATCAAGGAATCTATTGCTTCAAGAAAATGCCTTTTGGTTTAAAAGATGCTGGAGCTACTTACCAGCGTTTGATAGACAAAGCTTTCAAGGATCAGGTGGGGAGGAATATAGAAGCATATGTAGATGATATCGTCATAAAAAGTCATGTAGAGGAAATGATGTTGGCTGATATACAAGAAACTTTTGACACTTTAAAAAGCATTAACATGAAGCTAAACCCATCTAAGTGTAGCTTTGGGATGGAGGAAGAAAAGTTCCTGGGACATATAGTCACCCCAAAGGGAATCAAGGCAAATCCCAAGAAAATTCAAGCAGTCATAGACATGCCATCCCCTAGAACCAAAAAACAAGTACAAAGTCTCAATGGCAAGTTGGTTGCATTAGCAAGATTCCTTTCCAAGTCTGCAGAAAGATCTTTACCTTTCTTCAGAACCTTGAAGGGATGCCTCAGAAAGCAAGACTTCTCATGGTCAGAAGAGGCCAAAGGAGCATTCCAAGACATGAAGAAATTTCTTGCCGATCTTCCAACTCTCACGGCTCAGGTGAAACACTTACTCTTTACCTTGCTATTTCTAAAGAATGTGTCTCTGCAGTGTTACTTGCAGAAAGAAGCAATGGCCAAATGCCAATATACTTCGTGAGCAGAGCCTTAAAAGGCCCAAAAATAAACTATCCATGCTTGGAAAAATTGGCCCTTGCCTTGGTCCATGCGGCTAGACGCCTAAGGCGATACTTTCAAGGTCACCCGATCCGGGTTCTGGCCGACAAACCAATAAGGCAAGTATTGGCCAAGCCTGAAGTATCCGGCAGATTGGCCAAGTGGGCTATTGAGCTTGGGGAACATGAAATAAGTTTTCACCCAAGAACGTCCATAAAGGGACAAATATTGGCTAATTTCTTGGCAGAAATTGACTCCTTAGATGTTTCAGGAAGGGAAATGGAAGCAACTCAACAAGAGGAAGGCCTCAAGTGGACCCTCTTCACCGATGGAGCATCTAATCAAGAAGGTTCAGGAGCAGGTCTCATCTTAATTGACCCTGAAGAAAGGGAATACACTTATGCTCTACGATTCAACTTCCCAGCATCAAATAATGAAGCAGAGTATGAAGCTCTCCTTGCAGGATTAAGGATGGCAAGAAAGATGGAAGTAAAAAAGATCCAAGTGTTTGTGGATTCCCAATTGGTGGCAAATCAGATCAATGGAACATTCGAGGCAAATCAAGCTTCAATGAAACTTTATTTTGAAGAGACAAGAAAACTCATTGGAGAATTTGAATCCTTTGATATTGAGCAAGTTCCAAGAATCCAGAATAAGAAAACAGATGCTCTGAGCAAATTAGCTTCTTTAACTTTTGCCCATCTCACCAAAGAAGTTTTAGTAGAAGTTTTACAAGAAAAATCAATAGTAAGAGGAAACGAAGTTTCACAAGTAGAAGAAGAAGAAAATAGTTGGATGACTCCAATATACAACTTCATCAAGGACGAGATACTTCCAGAAGACGACCATGAAGCTCAGAAGGTGAGGATGAAAGCACCAATGTATCTTATTATGGAAGATAAATTGTTCAGAAAGTCTTTCCTAGGTCCGCATCTCCGATGTGTAGGCCCCTCTCAAGCACAAAAACTCATTCAAGAAGTTCATGGGGGCACATGTGGAATTCATGCCGGACCAAGGTCTGTTGCCACCAAAATAATGAGACTTGGCTACTACTGGCCTTCAATGAATAAAGATGCCAAGGAAGAGATAGAAAAATGTGAATCATGCCAGATACATGCTCCAATCTCAAGGATGCCAAAACAAGATCTCATCCCAGTTAACACTGCATGGCCATTTTACAAGTGGGGAATTGATATTGTGGGCCCATTCCCAACCGGAGTTGGAAATTTAAAGTTTGTAATAGTTGCAGTGGATTACTTTTCAAAGTGGGTTGAAGCCAAGCCACTAACAACCATCACGGGCAAAAAAGTAATCAACTTTGTATGGGAATACATAGTCTGTCGTTTCGGAGTACCTTACGTCTTGATTAGTGATAATGGAAAACAATTTGCTGAAAATCCCTTCAAGACTTGGTGTGAAGACATAGACATTCGACAAGTGTTCACTTCTGTTGCTCATCCTCAAGCAAATGGCCAAGTAGAAGTAATGAATAAAGCAATAGTGGGAGGAATCAAGGCAAGGCTAGGAAGATGTAGGTCCGGGTGGGTAGATGAGCTTTCCGGAGTACTTTGGGCCCATCGGACTACCCCAAGAGGAAGTACTATGGAGACACCTTTTAGCCTTGTATATGGAACTGAAGCAGTTATCCCACCTGAACTAAGTATTCCAAGCCATCGCATCATAAGTTTCAATCCAGCCCAAAATAAAGAAAGCTTGAGAGAGAACTTGAATCTTATTGAGGAGAGGAGAGAAGTCTCTCACATCAAATTGGCTGAAAATAAGCAAAAAATGGCTAAGTACTATAACAGAAAAGTTTACCCCATGTCTTTCAAGCCGGGGGACTATGTTTGGAGAAAAAATGAAGCAAGTAGGGTGGAAGACCTGGGAAAAGCTTGGACCCAATTGGGAAGGACCATACTTGGTTAAGGAAGCAAATGGAGATGGCTCATACGTTTTGACTGAACTTGATGGTTACCCTGTACCCAGAACATGGAACGGGATGAATTTGAAAAAATGTTATGTTTAGTCAAGGATGGTTGATCTATGTATCCCATCTCTTTATTATCTTTATCTGATCAATGAATCTCTTTGTATTTACTTTTTCAATGAAAAAGAATATTTCATTTGGATAGAATATTTCATTTGTATCCATGAGATTATCAATGAAAATCCCTCTTTATGGTCCGATCTATGTATCCCATAAATGTTACATTAATTTTTACTACAACTGAGAATAATTTATATCTTTAATCACATTATAATAAATAATCTTCCTAAAAAGATTAAAGTTATTCAAAATTCTTGCAATTTACACTCACAAGTTGAGAACAAAGTCTCGAACATGGAGTCGAGCACAGGAAAGAAAAATGCTAGCTAAAAAATTCCCATAATCCCAAGGTATATCCTTGGATAAATTATCTTGCAAGATGTAAAAAGCAACAACAAATAATAGGCTGAACACTTAGATAATTTCTTCGTCTTTTTATCTATTGGAGAAAAGGCAAGCATTTCCTATTTGGAAGTGATACTCGAGTAATAAATAAATAAGGTTAACCTAAAGAACTTTCATTCATAACAAATTATGAAAAGTCAAAATATGCATATCAATCAAATCCATCACATTACAATACACAAAAATATAAGTTCAAAGGCTACACCAAGGAATAAAGTAAGCCATAATTGCTAAAATGTAACAAGGAAGTCAAGACTGGGGAAGATCCATAGTGACTGGGGCTGCAGACGATGAAGAAGAGGAAGAAATGTGCTGCAGGAGATGAGAAGTGCCCATGGAACGGGCTAAGGAAGGAACCTTATCCACAATAGGAAAATTCTTAGCACCAAATATCTTATTCTTCGCTTCAAGATTCTCTTTAGCTTCTTTATGTAAGAAAGGAAAATCCTTAAGAACGGGAGAATTACCATAACGTTCCCTCAACAAACTATGCACCTCAATACTACCCCTAAGCTTCCCAGCTAACAAAGCAGCATTATTATAGTCTTTAAGAGGATTATGAAAATCAGGATGGATAAGTAACCTCCTAAACAAGTCTGGAAAGGCACTAAGGAAGGCATCTCCTTCTTCCCTCATACTCTTCTCCTTAATGAGCTCCTCCCTGAGTCTCTCCACCTCAGACTTAGACTCAGCGAGATCTATTCCAAGCCTCTCAACATTAACTCTAACTCCAGCAAGCTCCTTCTCCTTCTCCTCCAAGTCACAAGCAAACTTAGAAATCACCCCATCCTTCTCCTTAATAACACCCTCAAACTTCTCAACATTGTCAAGTAAAACCCTCCTATCCTCCTCAAGGCGACTAATTTTTTCATCTACAACTATGTGATATGAAGTACCTATGACAGCGGCATGATAGGCATGGTAATGAAGCTTACCAGCAAGCTCCTCTAACATCCTATGTCCATGCTCAATGCCTACAACTGGAGGAGTCATGGCCTCGATAACCGCCCTAGCCTGAAGAGGAGTACAAACATCATCCCTCAGGGTAAGAGGCGTGGGAAAAACATACCTATGGGTACCCAACCCCCTGTTGAACTCTGAAGCATAGCTGGAAACCTGAGTAGAACCATGTCTGGCAGGAAGGAATGGAGCGGAGGGAGAATGATTCCCTTCCGCAATCTTCTCACTTACAACTTTCTTAAGAATACCATAATCACTATCACGAAGAAGAACCACACGGCTACCATCAGGAGCAATAACACTCCCGCAAAGAAAGGGAGCATCTGGACCATTAGGAGGAAGGTCGCTGGCAGAAGTAGAGGGCAAAGAAAGGCTAAGATCAAGTGAACAAGTGGCTAAAGCTGAGGAGAAAGCAGAAATTTTCTGATACTTGGTAGAATCACCAGCAAGAGTCTCCCCTTGTTTCTTCCTGCCTAAGGAGGAAACATGCTCATCCTCTTCTTCGATATCTAAAAGAACATCTCCCTCAATGGGAGTATCTCCACCAAGGTCTACATAAAACAAATATAAATTAGTTCATATACAATAATTGAGCTCACGTAAACAAAAGTATATATATGACTTAGAAGATAACATTTACCTTCATGATGAGGAGTAGCAAAAGGGGAACCGGCATCATCTTGATTAGCTGAAGTGAGTGATGTAAAGTCAAAACGGGTAGTACCCTCAGGCTGTGAATCATCATGTAAAGAAGGCTGAACACCTTCATCAAAAACATCCCCACAATCATAACCATCATGCCATGTATCAGGCCTAAGTGGAACAACCTCATTAACCTGCTCACGAATAGCCAAAGCCTCGGTTGCTTGAATATCGGGAATATCTAAATCAGCTAAGTCAATATCCAATGCCTCCATCAGTCTCAAATCTGAAAAATAAAAACAAAAAGTTAGAAACCGAAGACAAAGTATAACAAACATGCATATAATCAAAGGTAAGGATAAGAATTTTACATTCTCCGGATGAGTTCTTCCTAAGAATGGGGATCCTAGTCCAATCCCAATCTCAGCTAATCCTAGCTATGGCCAACATCCCCTCGGGATAGGTTCTATATGGAACGGACTTATCTTGAAGCGCTTTATAGCGAGCTCTATTAATTAAGTTATCGGCAACCTTTTCATTAACAGACTTATTCATCAACCTATCATCTACTTTCCTACCCAAACGGAACATATTCTTCTACTCGTCAGAAATGAATGTGTCATCAACAAAGAAATAATCGAAACGCCATTGATTAGGCTTAGGAAAATTGGCTATAAACTTGTGATCATTATTGTCTCGGTAGTTAAAAATAAACCAATCCCCTTTACTAGTCAAGATGAAGAATTTCCTAAATAAATATAAAGATGGAACATGTCCTAGAGCTTTAGAAAGCATCTCAAAGGAAACAATTCTCCAAACACCGAAAGGATTTAACTGGGCAAGCCCTATCCTATAATGGAATAACACTTTGGAGAAGAAAGATGTAAGAGGTAGCCTAAGGTTGGATTGGGTGAGAAAACTTTTATATAAAGTAATTTTCCCAAGAGGAAGAGAGTTAGCCCTTTCAAATTCACTAGGAAGAGCAGGACGATATCTAGTAAGACAAGGGTATAAGCTAACCAATCTTGAGAGATCATCACTAGTCAAGCAAGAAAGGCAATCATCGATACTCTCAGGGGGTTTCCTAACCTTACTAACTCTACCCACAATCTCACTAGTTCCCTCGACACTAGTACCCCCAACATGGTTAGTACTAGCCTCCGACATGTCGATGGCAAAACCTGTGGGCAAAGAGAGAAATCCTAGGTAAGGTTACATGCAAAAAGCTAATCTTACCCGACAAAGATATGTAAAGCTTGGAAAACATACAAATTTTCCTATGTCTATGTACATACTATTAAGAAAATTCTAAGCATAATACATCAAGCATGACCAATAACCTGGATTGACACTCACATCCCGAATTCATTCTTTGAAAATACATGACAAAGAATAAGTACATGGATTTGTATAGTTTTCGACAAATCCTATTACCACAAAAGAATTTGGCAAAGTAGCAATGCAAAATATAAACAAAATTTCTAGACAAAGATCTATCATGAAAGTATAAGTTACAGCCTGTACAAATATTCACAAGTATATGTACAATGGTTTATGTTCGTGCACTAGCAAAACATGAAACATCTACATGAGCATTCATATAACATTTATGAGTCTCATAACTGATCAACTATCTTAATTTCATGTTTTTATACAATGCAATGCATACTCACAGGTTATGATAATAGGCTAATAAGAAGAGATTAATATACTCATGGCAAAGCTTGACTTGACTTTCAAGTTCTGATCAAATTAATAGCATATTATGAATCAATAGAACCGATATATAAATATCCCAAAAAAAAAGATTAAGAAAAAGGAAGATAGGTACCTTTAGAAATGGCCAAAACAGATCGGCTATATGTGAAAAGGAAATATCTCAATTGTTGTGCTATCTTTTAATGGCTATCTATTTGACAAGCAGATTGGGTATCTCGTGAAAAGCATCAACAAACACCTCAATTGTTTTGAAAAGCAGATCGGCTATCTTTTAATAGCTATCTATTTGACAAGTAAATGATAAGTCAGAAGGAGAAAGTGAAACTCTTGACTTATCCTCCTTCTCCTTTGCCTAAGAAAAAACTCTTGGCTGAGATAACTGGATCGTATATAAATCGAAAAAAAAAATAGAGAAAGAGATTAAAAGTTTAAATCCAAGATCTTGTGGGAAAATATCTTGGAGTTAAACTTGGGGGACTTGAAGAGGTAAGGTATAAATCTCACCTAAAGAAAGGATTTAGATTGGATGGAAGAGGGAATGTTACGGTTGGGGAATGGGAGACACAAGGGTTTTTGTAGGCTTTTCTTAAAGGAATAACCTTAAGCCAATGGGAGATGATGCTGAGCTACATCCCAGCCGTTTCCCAGCCGAGTTCCCAAGCCAATCCGAGCCAATCTGAGCCAAAAGCCTGAGCCAAACAGGGGCTACTCCCCAGCCATATTTCTAGCCGATCCTAGCCACTTCCTTGTCACTTTCCTCCTTCCTAAAGCTTCAAGAGCACACGCATAAATATATATATTTATATATTTATATTTATGTACTATTATTTATTTATTAATAATGTACAAGTCTAAGGAAAGTATTTAGTCATGAGGTTTTTATCCTTGGTGCTCACACTGAAGGCTAGGGAAAGTAATAAAAGATAATTTCATTGACACATCTTCCCCAAATCTCTAAAAAGGGAATGAAGATTGAAGGACATCTATCTTACATTTAGATATATAAAATACAATAAGACTCTCGAAGGTTCTATTCAAATTGGATTTGAAGGCTAGGCCCATATCTGACAAGGCCCAAAATACGAGATACCCTAATTGTCAGCCTATAAATACCCCATGATTGGATGTCAGAAAAGATCATTCAGAATTCAATACGACATTCTCTCATTCACACACATTTTTAAAACATTCTCTGCAACTGCAGAAAATATACAGTAGCTGTTGTACATTCATATTCATATACATTCATCATCAATTAATCAAAATCATATTACATCCATATCTTCCATAAATCGATACATCTCTATGGGAAAATCATCTTACACCTTAGATTCGCCAAGAATTTATTAGGTTTGCACTACTTTGTAGGAGATCTTAATGATTTTCATGGTTAAACTCTCTTTGTAATTGAGCTTTTCATTCTCATGCTCAAACAGTCATGAACTCTTCTTCAGAACTAGTGATATAGGAATTGCTCCCTCTGGCTTTCTTGTAAAAATAAGAAAATATTGCATCAAGTCCTCCAACAATCATGAGTTCATCAAATTGATTGATCTGGAGCTGATGAAGCCAGCAAGACAACAAGACAGAGCTTTCATTGAAGCAAAAGAAGAATGTCTATGGGAGTAGTAACACCTGTAATTCTAAATTGCTGTAATGTAAATGTTTGTCATATATAATATCAGCAATTCTCTCAACTCTTTTATTATTGTTACTTGTAAAATCAAGTATCATCTACTCAGCTAAGTCTCCTCAGCGAATAGGGGGAGATTGTTGAGTCATGGATTCGCTGAGAGACTCAGCAAGGCACTTCATCAGCGAGCTTTCAGCGACCTATATTATCTTTGAGTTAAAGGATAAGTTCAATGACTCATCGTCATACTTTGCAAGTCAAATACGGGCGGGAAAATGAAGATAAGAAGGATGGTCCCAAAGACACGTGGTGCAAGATCAAGATGAAGCCATGTGACCTTGTACCGATCTAGTACCAAGGAGTTTCTCTTTCATGCCGTTTTGGGAAACACACAAGATGAAGAAAGAAGAACTTTGCAGATCTGAACCATCCTCCAATAGATGGTTGACAACCATCATGTGTCAACATTGGCTGACAACCATCATGTGTCAACATCTATTGGGTTGTCATGTGATTCTCAACTCTGCCTATATAAAGAATCACTTGACCTAGCCACCATTATGTTGGTCTTTGCACTTTTCATACTTAGAGTTTCGTTTGTATATCATTGTTAAGTTTTTGGTGTGTCGAAAAACTTAACAATCTTTTCTTTTATTCTCTGTTCTTATTGTAAAACCAAACGACCATGTATTCACTGTTTAGTTTCTAATACATATAACTAAACTTTCTTTCTTTCTTGTTCTTGTTTAAGTAGTTTACATTAGTTGTTAAATTACAACAATCTTGCAAACGTTGGGACTTTCATGTGCATTTTCATAATCTCTCTATATCTTTAGCAATCAATTAGTTAATGCCCCATATAAGAGACTGGTTTCACGTTTTAAAGGTAATAATAATACTTTGTAAGTTTTATCACAAAATTATAATCAATTTAATGGCGCATACGAGATTTTGACGCAATTAGGGGAGAAAATACCCAAAATAATTGCTCGTACAAATAATCAAGTCAAATTCACATAAGCTCAATCATAATCATGATACTTACCAACGACATGATTCTAAAAAGTTACTCGTATTATTCACTAATAATAGCAAAGGTAAATAAGTAAATCTTTTTTAAGAAATAATAATAACTATCAATAAAAGCATGTCTATCATAAGGGATAATGGCACGGGAGTGTAACAAACTATGACCAAAATGTTATGTAATGTAACCAACTACTCGATTAGCTATGTAGTGTAACCAACTTTGTTTTTTGGGTTATACAATGTAAGCAAAGACTTGCTCACATATGGGATCACCTCGGTCACTACCCTTGCTCTGTCAACCTTCAGCAAATCAACCTGATTACGCAACAAACTGCTATTCTCCTTTTCTTGATCAATTTCTTTTTGGAGTTTGGCCAAAGATTCTTCATGACCAACGGCATCTGCCTTCAACATGTTCAGCTGCTGTTTCAAATTCTGAACCAAATCGGATGCTTCAACGGTGGTCACGAACCTGGCTTCCCTGGCTTTCAAATCCTCAACAGTGGCTGTCAACGAATGCACCTCCAAACTCTTAGACCTCAGATCAATAGCCATTCTGGTAAAACGCCTAGCAGCAACAACATCAAGGTAAGCATGGAACTGGCGATCCTTTTTGAAAACCTTCAGGAAGGTCTCGTTGTCCATGCTGTCAATTTTCTTAACATCCTCAGCATTCATATTATCACCATTCAACCAATTCAGAATTTCTTGATCATGCAAAGCTGCAAAAAGAGAAAAACCAAGCAAGAATTTTGGGAAAATACAAGCATGTCAGGAGAATGAAGCCACTAAATAATACATAGCTATTGACAAAGTAAAACGACACTGAGGTAGGATATAAAAAAGTAGGTACCAGTCTTAGAGGAA
Organism: Erigeron canadensis; assembly: GCF_010389155.1. Taxonomy (NCBI): domain Eukaryota; kingdom Viridiplantae; phylum Streptophyta; class Magnoliopsida; order Asterales; family Asteraceae; genus Erigeron; species Erigeron canadensis. The sequence goes on from NC_057768.1 coordinate 22,143,334, forward strand.
GAGGGCTTACGGAACTCAGCATCTTTTGCTTCATCGCCTACTTTTCTTCTTTTCAATCGACCGGCAACAGACTGAGGGACACTTGTACCAACTATAGATTTTCTTTTTTACGTTTTTAATCTCAAAAATTAAAGTCTATGTTTTGTATTTATAATTACCTTTTTAAAAGTAAATTTACAAATATATTGATATTTCTAGCTTATTTAATTATAGTTAATTTTTTTAAAAGTTTTGAAATTTTAAATGGTACAAACAATTGTGTTGTAGTATTTTTTGAACATATCAAATTATTATCAAAGATTTCATTATAAATTATCTGATTTTTGATAGAGACAAATGTAGTTTTAGAAAAGCAGGTTGGACATGTTTTTTCAAAACGCAGTTTTTTTTTACAAAATGTATTTTATAACGCAACCTTATACACCTGCTAAATAACTATTAATTTTGTTATAGTGAAAACGTATATTTATACCGCGTATTAGGCGAAAACAATTATTTTATGGTTTAACAATAAAGCATTATTATCATCCATATTTATTGAGATGCTTCTATAAAATAAATTGCAACATGTTCAGACGAAATAAGACAATTGTGTATAATTTAAATACATAAGATTATATTTTGTCTAAATATATAAAGTAGAAGGACTAATGTTGTGTTTAACTTAATAATAAATTCAGTAATAAGAACATTATTTTGATCTAAGGGTTGTGACTAAAAGTTTGAAGTCATCTAATGGTCATTGTTTTTGCATGAAAGAAATTAAGACTTTGTTATATATATAACTAATGTATAGTTTGCCTAAGGGTTAAGTATCTCATAATGTAACTAATTATAACGAAAAGTTTATAGTATAAATTGGCCAAAGTTTTTGGACATTGTTATGTTAACGGGAGATGATATTAGTACCAAAAAAGTAGATTAAATTACCAATATTGTGCATTAGATACTTGTATAATATGTTATAATGTTTATAAAGTTAATAAATATTTCAAAATTTATGGTACAAATATCACTTCTTTATGTTAACAGTTTGGTAAATTGTCTAAATCATGTCACATCGTACATGTGACAATCCATATGAGCTGCCACATGTAAAATTTTAATTGGTCAATAATAACATCATTTTTATCTAATAGTTGTAATTAATCACTTATTAACTAATCAAAAGGGTTAATTTTATTAGTTTGTTATTTTTATATGATTTTTATAATTTGGTATTTTAATAAGTCATAAGTCAACTTTATTAATAAATTAATAAAGGAAATTTTAATTATTATTTTCATAAGTCGTAAAATAATTTTTCCAATAAATTAATAAAAAAAGAATTGTGGAAAAAGCTTCATATGTAGTGTAGAATATTAAGTTATTTGATAACATTAGATTTAGATTGATAAAATACTATTTTATTATTTAAGGAAATATAAGTTTATATTAGATTGTATCAGAAATAAAAAATATATGGATATATTTATTAGGCTTCATATCATATCATATCATATACATAGTATATACTATTAACATATTTGATAATAACATTAGATTGAAAATATTATGTTAGATTGTACGAGGAAAATCAAAACATATTGATACTTTTATTTTATTATTATTATATATTTATATAATTTAATACATAAAGTTATATTTTGTTTATATATATAAAGTAGAAGGACTAAAGTTGTGTTTACTTAATAATAAATTTGGTAATAATACAATTATTTTAATTTAAGGGTTACATCTAATGGCATTAGCGGATCTAAAAATTTGTTCTAGTGGGGGCACAAATACTTGATGATGAGCCTCATAAGTGCCATTTGACTGCAGAAAAAAATAAGTTGCAAAAACCGAAATGAAATGGCCTAGAATAGTTTCAAAATAGCCACAGAATTATGCAATAATCAGCGGCAAAATTGCAAAAAACCAACAGCAAAAAAGCCAATTACTTGCAAAAAAGATTGTAAAGAAAACATCTTTTAAACGACCAATTTAACAGAAAAAGAAAAAGAAAAACTTACGAAAAAGAGCCAAAATAGTAAACTTCATCACATTGCAAACAATAAATAACACCTTAAAGCATGAAAATCATTGAAAAATTTTAAGTAATAATAATGAAATCCAACAACAACTAATAAACTAATTTTCACTACACTGCAACTAAAAAATTTACTTTTATCTGTTAGGGTTTATAAAATTATAGGTGAAGTCGGGATTTTTACTTGTTTTATTGAAAATCGAGTGTAAAACTAAGGTTAGAAAATGATGATATAATTTGATCGAGCATAAGCAAGAAAGGATAGAAGATTTGGATATGAATTTTCATTATGTTTATATGAGATATAAAAGAACTTTGGAGTTGTAAACTTGTTTGGACTGTTCTGTGATCTAATTTTCCTAATCTTGCGTATCAAAATGAGGGCATCCAAAATTGTGGCGGGGGGCACTTGTCATTTTAGTGGGCTTTGTGGGCTTTTTAACGGGAATTTGTATAAACAAACAATGCATTTTGGACAACCAATAGGGGGCATTACCCCCATACTACATCCGCCCCTGTTTAACGGTCTTTGTTTCAATTGTTAGTAAATTTAGATGAAAAGTCAAATGGTCAAAAGTCTCGGGTGTTACAAACTTCAATATATTATTAGTTTTCAAGTTCTGTATTTAATAATTCATATTTTTTCAACAAATTAATATTATTTCCATCTTAAAAGTGTCATGATTTAAATTTTCAAAGTTTTTATATATAAATTTTGACCATAAAGATATATTTTTTATGTTATATAAAACTTTGACCATAAAGATATACATTTATAAAAAACAATTAATTAATATAACTTTCATCAAGTATTAATTAACACAAACAAAATTATTTTAAAGTCAAGTGAAAAAAGTTAGACTTTTAAAATTCAAAACATGACACGTTTAATGAGACGAAAGAAATACATTATTTTAAATAAGAAATGGACAATGCTAATGTAATTGTTATGAACTATTTTTATCAAAAGTTGGTTTGTAGTTACAACGTCCATTTTTAACGACGGACAATTATACATTGTGATATCTCGAGTTAAATTGAAATGTATCATATGATGATAATAAACAATAAATGTCAGATTAAAAAATACAAACAAATATTGTCTATAAAAAAAATTACAAAATCTAAAATACAATATATACGTTCAATGTTTTAGAATTATATTCTTTTAATTTTATTTTACCTATATTTTTTTCATCTATTTTTTTTATATATCTATTTAACTGTTTATCTTACTTTAAAAATGTGATAAACAACCCGTGTATTTAACACAATCATAAATTTCGTATACACTTGAGACAATTGACCTAACTTCAGTTGACCAATCACAACTCTTAATTTCTTTAAATTAACTTATTAAACTTGTGACTAAATTATGTTTTATAAAAATATAAATACGATTAAAGAACTTTGATTATTAATAATTATAGAAATATTAATTTGTATATTTTAATATATGTTGTTATGTATATCTAAATTAAAATATTAATATATTCATTTAAGATAAATCTCTTATATAAATAAAAGAAAATTGTGATGATGTCTTCTTTATTAGAGGAATACCTAGCATGGTTGGATCAGTGGTAAACATCCTTGTCTCTGGAGACAGAGGTCATGGGTTCGATCCTCATCCCATGCAAAGGTTGGAGGGACTTTTCTACCATTTAGGTAGAAACTGGAAACAACATCTCTACTTAGGTAGAGGTAAGGTCTGCCTACATCTTAACCTCCCCCATACACTGTCGAGGTATTGGGCCTCAAAACCCGCGGAATACGGCACTGAGCAGTTACTTACTACTTGTCATTGTGAGATATTTTCTTACTAATTATTTGTTTTTATTAATTAATTTATGACATCATATCTAATTAAATTTTGATTTTCCAATTCCTTCATTAAATATTTTCACTTTTAAATATTTTAATTTGTTACATGTGAATGGGTTACATGCTTTCTTTTAAGTTTTATATATATACATTTTTTTAAAAACATTTTTCAGTAAATTAAAGTAAAAATATTTTTATCTGCTCGCGTAATACGCGAGTTACTAAGCTAATAGATATATTATAATATAATCTAAATGTATGAATCTTCAAATTTTTTGATTTTACGTGGTGATACATATTTTACGTATCTAAATTTTATATATATATTTATTATTATTATTATTTTTATTATTATAACCTAATTCTAATTAATTATGTTGTTACAATTGCTTAATTATTTAAAGTAGAAGGACTAATATCGTGTTACTTAATAATAAATTTAGTAATGATACAATTATTTTGATCTAGTGGTCATAAATCAAAGTTAGAATTCATCCAACAGTCTTGTTTCTTTAAAGATGAATTTGAGACTTTGTTATATATATTGGTAGATAGATAGATAGATAGATTGATTGGTAAATTGGTAGATATATTAAATAGAAAGAGAAAGATTTTGACAAATAAACCTTGGGGTCTGTTGTGCAGTAATGCGGCCTAAAGTCAAAGCAAAGGAAGCATTTGGCATATTCAATTTGGGTTTGGTAAGCTAATAGAGAGAGGCCGGTTGGTGTTGGACCGAAAGAAATGAAAAAGGACTTTTTGTTTTGTGAAGTCGGTTGGAGCAAAAGCCCAACATGGGGCATAAGTTAGCTATTAACGTGGCTACATTTATCTTAGGCCGCCACAAAAACCTCACGTCCTCACCTTTGTGAGGTGGGCGTGAGTTCTTGGTCCATAGAATTCGTCAATAGCAGCAGCTGCAAAAAGGTTATTGGTTCTCGATTATCAACAGCCGAATACTCCAAACTCATCTTTTGGTTAATTACTTTTCAAATTGCTTTATATCTATCATATTTTATTAGAAGCCATAGTTACCAAACATCATTCCAGCATATAATTATTGTTTTACGTAAACATTAGTTTTGTTATGATAATTGTGAGTTCTGTTTCAACATTAATTATTGTTGTTTTTGTTAGTCTAGTTATGGGCTAAGATTTTCACCGTCTATTGAGATGTAATAATACAATGAATAATGATTACATATATTTATGAATTCAAGTTCATTTGTTTAACGTTTCGATGTGATCTCAGTAAATTTATTCTGTCACTTATCTATTAATTAGTTGGTAATATATGCATGATTTTTAGTGATAGTTATATATTATATTGTGTATGTGTTATTTCAATTGGTTGGTAGAATTAGTTGGCTCTAGTTCATGGTAGTGAATTAGGAAGGTCATTGATAATAAGAATAACCGTGTTTACGGACGATGGATGTAATTGTTAAATAATAACAAATCAAAATAATCAGTTAGGGATATTTACGTTACACATTCTTGATAACTTTAACTTTTGCTTACCTTTTTATGTTAAATTTTGAAATGTTAATTTTCTATACTTTATAATGATTATTCTTTATTTATTTTTGTTTATAATTTGCTATGTTACCTGATATATTTTTACATTACTATTTCATTCTCAAGTTATTTAAACTAACTCGATTTAAATCATTTATTTATTTATTTTGAACGGCAAACTATCTAAAGTAAAGTAAAGTAACTCCCAATGCCGTCTTCCACGGGTTTTGAGTCCCAATACCGTCTTCGACGGTGTATGGGGGAGGTTGATATGTAGACAGCCTTACCCCTACCAAAGGTAGAGAGACTGCTTCCAGGTTCTACCATAGGTAGAAAAGAACCTTCAGCCTTGCTAGGCATGAGGATCGAACCCATAACCTCTGTTTCCAGAGACATGGACTCCAACCACTGATGAACGGCAAACTATCTCAATTTATAATATAAATTTTTAAAATATACAATATTAAATGTTTTAGTTTTCCATCTAATGTATTCTCTACTAGATGCTATATACTTTGTTTGTAAAAATTCAGATTGTAATGTATCCTCTAGATAATATATAGTTTCTTTGTAAATAATTAGATTCTATACAATATATACTTTATGACATTTATAATATATATTTTGGAAACAAAATGTCTTTATTTATATATTGAAGGGTTTATTCCATAAAAAAGTAATCTATTTACACGAAATTCCTATTAAAAGTAATCTATTTTGTTTTCGTATATTTAAAGGATCATATTTTCAAAAAATTCCTAATAAAGGGTATATCGTTAGTTTTGACAGACAGAGCTCGTTAAGTCTCACGTCACCGATGTCACATCATCAGTTTTGATGACGTGACACTTGACTTTGACTGGCCTAATTTCGATATATATATATATATATATATATGAGTCGGTCAAAGTCAAGTGCCACGTCATCGGTGACGTGGCACTTAACGAGCTTCGTCTGTCAAAAATTAGCGATATACCCTTGATTAGAAATTTTTTGAAAATAAGATCCTTTAAATAGACGAAAACAAAATAGGTTACCTTTAATAAGAATTTCGTGTAAATAAGTTACCTTTTTATGCAATTTTCCCTATATTGAAAGGGTTCTTTGAACACTAAAATTCTCAACTTATCACATAATACAATGTGTTATATTTAATACGAATAAATTACGAAATTTGATTTTATGAAATCCAGAATAAAGCTTTGCGAAAATTTTACTATATACTCATCATGGATTCTCTTATATTCAACACACAAAGAATAATCCATATTTTTTTTATAGTATATTATAAATCATATTTTTTTAATTGTATATTAATAATAATTTAGTTCCTGCTATTTTATTCATTAAGTTGTTGATAATCTCAAAATGTCATTCCTTTTTTATTCATTTTTCTTTTTAAACAATGAGTTAGTAGTTAACATTTTAGAAAACGTCTTGGTATTGGATCCGCTCTTCTCTTAGCATGAACATGAATTCTATTATATTCATCTTCTTTATTCAGCCCTCACCCGAACCATTCTTAAGACCACCAAGCCCTCCCGAATGAGTTCTGCTACCACGGTGACGTCCAATAGGCAGTATGGAGAGTACGAATCACACATATCTATTGGATGTCTTAAATATACTCTTACAAATATAAGAAGTGATATTTGAACCCCGATTGATTTCTCTGGTGAAAAATATATACACTTAAAATACCCATAATACATACTTGAAATACCTATATCAATATTAATAAACTTATGCTACAATATATATATATATATATATATATAATCTAAAATATTAAACTACACTATCGTCTCTTACATCATCATCATTACCGCCACCACTTCATCAGTTGCATCGTACGGGTATATATGACCGACCTAGTTATTAATATATATATATATATATATAATATATAGTAGAAATGCCATCACAGATGGCAAATGGGGCTGCGCTAACTGTTAATAAATAAAAACCGGGGCTGCGCGAGAGTCTTGCCGAAATATTTTATATATTAAAAAAAAAAACAAAACCAAACGTGGGTATGTGACATGCGATTGGTTATAGTCAAATACTTCACGAAAGCCGAATGTCAATGGAATCTGTGCGTATGGGAAATTGGGAATGTGATTATGTGGAAGTGAATATATATTAACCTTCAAAAATGAATTCCATTTCAAAAGGGTGAGGTGCTCGGGTTTGACATTTTTAGGTTTTACTTTATCAAGTTTCGAACTACCGTGCACTCGTTGTCACAATTTTTTTTTTTTAATCACCATGTATCATTTTACCTTTAAACAATATTTTGAAAACCAAACCGGACACTGAACCAACTCTCATAAAATTTTATTGGTCTGACCGGTCGGATCGGTCGAACCGTAGTCAGACCGGATTTCATATATATATCCGGCGAGAACATCATTTTGATGCATTAAAAGTCCATAAAACTAACACAGTGCATAACTAATTATCATTATTTAAGTGTTTTACAACACATTGATCCGTCAAAATAAAAAAAATCACGTTTTTTGTTGGATGCATCATTTTGAAGAATATGCATCCAAGATGGATGCACAAACGAAAAACATGATTTTTTTGATTTTGATAGGGCAATGTGTTATTAAACACTTAAATAATGATAATTAGTTATATACTATGTTAGCTTTATGAACTTTTAATGCATCAAAATGTAGTTTTTAAGTGTTCGTACCGTGTTCTTATTTTAAGACCATTCTTATTTTATTGCCCCCAATATATATATATATATATATATATATATTATGATTTAACTTTTAAGAAAGATAAACAATTTTATACCTGAAGGACCAAATTGGTAATATTTTCATTGGCTTTCAAAATCTATCAATAAGAGATACTTTACCCAACTCATTATATCTATATTTCTTTATAAAAATTATCACACCCCTTATTTTTAGATTTAGTTACATAATAATTACATACGGAATTACTAAATAACCATTAATAAACATCCACTATGGAAATAGTTTTTTATAAAATACCAAATTTACCCTTAATGAATTAATTTACACTTTAAATCTTTATTTTAATAATTAACATTTTAAGCCCTTATTTTCTAGAAATTTCTACTATCACAATTATATCAACCTACACTAATTGACACCGTCACCACCACCAATAGTGCCATCACTGACACCACTAGACCACTTTTCCCACCATCGTCGCCGCATTACGTGAGTACCATACTCGTTAATTGGAAAAGAGACCCATCAGAGTGAAAATACACGGTCATACATAAATATTTTCTTTCATCATCATCATCATCATCATCATCGTCGTCGTCGTCGTCGTCGTTGTCGTCGTCGTCGTCGTCATCATGTAGATATAAATCCTTGAACCCATCTACACTACGAAATATCAAACTGGATTTGGATGTCAAAAACGATCTCAAACAGTCGAGCATCTCCGGCGACGGTGACCCAGCTATCAAACTGGTATTCGTCAAAAATCCGGTCAAACCATGGTTTGATCGGTCCGACCGGACGGTTTGAAAACGTTGGCTTTAAAATAACATGCGATAATACTTATAAAAAAGCTCATGTAAATAGTAAGTGGATAATTTAACAAAATATTGACTAAGCATACATATATAATTAAGCTAGCATAAAGTTATCATGACAGTCTACATGTCTCGTGAATAAGTTTACAATATTGGATCAATAATGAGATTCTTGACTAGAGAAAGATTTTGTGACATGAAGGCCCAACCCAACTCGGCCGGTCGGTTGACTCACGTATGATATTAACTATGGATCGATTTGATCAGATTTTAAAAAGTCTTTCTCACTATTCAGAATAGTGCTGCCAACACTCATTCTTCGGAATTCTACTGAATGGGGCAATCCCCTCCCCCCACCCTCACCCATATGTGTTAGCAGCTAGGGGTGAGATTAGGTTGGTTTGGGTCGATTTTGGCCTAAACCGAAACCCAAACTGAATCTTTCAGTTTTTCAAAATCAGAAACCATTGAATTCGGCTTTGGTTTGGTTCGGTTTAGGTTGGTTTTGGGTTTTGCATTTTGCTTTTATTTTCACACTCTAATGACAGACTCTTGCTAAGGTAAGGTTATAGAAGAGAACGGGAATGAAGTGAAGACTAATGGGTTATATAGTATTATAATGTAACACATTATGAATATTGAAACACTTTCCATGCTAATTGTGATCACTTTGATTTTAAATTATACTTGTTTATGCATACTAAAACACATTTATATCTCTATGTTGATGTATCAGATCACCGTGGATTGTACCATAAGCGTAACACAATATGCATATCATGCATGTTAAAACACTACATCACATGTTTAATTATGTGTTGATGTATTAAATGTTAATTTTAAATTACACTCTAAATTTAGTTAACTAGTAGCATCACAAAACAAATGGCGTCCTGTACTCCTCTATGATTCGAGTGATAAAACATCACCAATCGTCCTGTGGAACCTGTAAGAGCATAAAGCATAATTGCTATTGATTTCGAGTTTCCATAACAAAGTGATTGAGTAATAATAGTATGAGTAATTCGGCTGGAACATGATGCACGAATTTGAGAGGAATACACACACGAAATTTAGGATTTAATATATGTTGGGATTAACCTTAACTTAGGGTTAATGACTCTCTATTTATAAGGAGAGTATTTACACATTCAACTCCTTTGGTGTTTAATGTGTGCACTATTAGTCCTTTTAGTTTACAATCACCTAATGGGAAACCCTATACTACGTCTCTAAGAGTAAATAAGCCCATTATATATTTACTAGACATAGGGATTTCAGTTATCGTCAATTATCATATCAGGATTGATACATGATCAATGACGGTCACACTAACGTGGTTCCAACATTCTCCCACTTGACCAAGCGATCATTTATCTATGAGTATTCAAATAAGTTCCGAAACAATACTCATTTTGTTTTAAACCGAAATCATAGCCAATAAATACAATCGTAGAGAAGAACATTGATCGGTGTATTTTTTTTATTTATTTATTCCTAGTCTTTAAAATTTATGTTGTACAAGTAACTATCTAAACTAACACACACTTTAACGAGCAGCGAACCCGGTCAGTTGAGTATAGCATAGTGGTAAATTACAGGATCGTTCGCAGGACGCTTTGCGTTACCTAATCTAGTAGTACGTGTAATTCTAGTTTGTTTGGGGGTTTGTCACTAACTCCTAATAAACTAATTTTTAGCAATTAAATAAGAAAATATAACCAAATGCTTTGCAGCAAAAGGCTACCTTGAAAATAGTTTTGAAAGGACGAATATCAGTAATTAAATTAAAATACTTGTTTGGCATCTCCGATCTCATGGTACGACCAAATACTATCCTACTAGTTTGTTAGCCTGTTGGAAACTTAATCACGGTTCAGATTCTCGTTAGATTCACTTTACCTAAGTAGTAGTGCTGTCGCTAGACTCACACTACCCTTTAAAACAAATTCTCGCTAGATTCATTGTTTTAAGTATTATGACCTAAAGTTTGTGTTACTAATTCATCTTTTAATTATCCGGCTCTTAAGCCATGACCAGATATAATTCCCTCCGGTGACCACAGTGCTCGTTTCCAAGTCAAAGGATCGCGTCTGGTATTGTTAAGCTTCATGTTCAATTCACCCTAGTTACTATGGTTCTGGATCCCTCGGTTAAAAGTGAATCACTTTTTACTTCTAGTTATAGACCGACTAGTTGTTTTCTGTCCTAGCATATTAGTCCTAGTACATGATCATAGACAATCATCAGAATTAAACTAATATGTTCAGATATAAAACCAATAGCAACATGAATTACTAATAAACATGGATCTACGATAAACAGTAAAGCACACTCCAACGATATCTAAACAAACACAGTAAAACAATAAGCGTCTACATGATCACATTGATCCAAACAAGTATTCAGCCTACTAGCCTAGCATTATTAAAGGAATAACAAAGTCTGAGAATATAAAAGACATAGTTCAAAGACAAAGAGTAAATAAAGATGAAAGATCTAGACCAAGAGTGAAGATCGGAAGGTGTTTAGATGCTCCAAAACCTTCTTGGAATCTGCAATTTCGATCTAGGGTTATTCCTGGGCGGCTAGGGCTGCTGAATTGGCTCTCTCCTAGGGTTTTGAGGTTTAGTTCGACTTAAATACGTGTTTAAGTCGGTTACTGATCTGGGCCGACCAGCGGCGCTGGCTAATGGGCTAGCGGCGCTGGTGATACTTCGAGCGGCCGCTGGTGAAGCTTCGAGCGGCGCTTGTGGTCTGGAGAGCGTTCGCTGGTAAGCACCAGCGGCGCTGGTGGCTGCTGTCTTGCACTTAAGTCTTCGTTTGGCTCCCGAACCACTTCCTTTTGTCTTGTAACTTCGTACGCTTCTTTCTTGAGTCAGTTGATGTCATTTACCCTCTCTCGCATCTTCCGGGAACCTGCAGAAACATATCATTCATTAAGTATCGATCGTTCCGGAATATTAACTCATTTAAGCATAGAAATGAAGCCTTTCTTTAGGGGTTTTTATCACAAAATGGACGCTCATCATATACCCCACACTTAAGCTTTTGCTTGTCCTCAAGCAAAATTGTCCTAGAAAAATAAATCAATTGATGAGTGGACATTTTAAGTGTAAAAGTGATCTACTATATCGAATTCATTCAAAGGATAGTCATGCAAAATGATTTGAGAAAGCTTTAGACAAAATCAGTAAGCTATAGCTAGAGGCTAGATAATCAGTCAATCAAAACTAAAAGCTAACTTTTTATTTGTGTTAATACCTCTAAAACAGATCTATACTTCCACATGTCTCACAGCTCAATCTTACTACCTTTTGCAGACTAGTTAAGCACTTAATTCAAGTTTGTTTAGCAATCAGAACTACTAGCTACTAGCAAGGCGTTTATATTTCAAAAGTGTGTGTACTCGTGAGTCACTACTTAGATATACTCCTACACTACAGTCATGTTTGCTAGCTAGATACAAAAGCAGTCATACAATATTATCATCTTTAATAGTTGAGACAGCGGTGACAGGTCGGTGATTCCTCACTCGCAAAGCGACATAACTCAACTAAAAGTTCTACATCAAGACAGCGGTGACAGGTCGGTGGTTGCCCACGCGCAAAGCGACATAACTTGATGCATTTTTATTGATTTTACTCGTTAATAGTTCTCTGAACTTTTACTTAATCTACTGATTGCCTTTTCTTTTGGGTTTACTACATTATTCATGCAATAGACATTATCAGAGATCCCAGATGACTCATAATCCTACTCCGCATGCAACTAGTTCACATTAAATAGTGTAAGATTTAAGGTAAACCATACATCTAAATGAGTTCCTACACAAGCACGTAAATTAAGTCCAATTTATACATCTATGCTAATGACTAGAAAGCTCTAAATTGCTAGGTATATTAAAGTCCAGTTAAATGTGCTATGGCAAACATAATCGCATACAGTTTCAGTCTAAGCTCTAATTCAGTTGGAAGCATGAACAACCACAAATCTGTAGTTAAGCTAACAATTCTGACTAACCGTTCATCTTACCAAGCTAATGTTGCTTAATTATCGTCATCTTTTGTCTACTTGCAAAGCTTATAATCTCAAAATAGTTTTCAGACACTTAAAACTTGAAATTTGCATGAAATAAGTAGTAGAAAACTCGTTTAAAATCAAACATATTGACCAAGGGTTTTTCTTATTCCATCCCCCCACACTTAAATTGTACAATGCCCTCGTTGTACTAGTCATAGAATACAAAGGGTAATAGGAAAAACACGTGAAATTTAAAGTAAAAGGATTAACGAAACTTCCCGGGTCTAAAATTCCATTATAATTTGTTGAAGATGGCATTTGTATGGAGAGAGTTGAACATGATGAGCTTCTTGATAACTTCAATCGTCTCCATTTGATGGCGATCCTTTGTTGCTTCTCCATCTTCTTTTCTTTTTGGTATTTTCTGATTTTTTAATTTTTTTGGATTTTTGGGTTTTTCTGATTTTTTTGTATTTTTGGTGATCTGGTGCGCAAAACGGAGTTGTAAACGACGCTGATTGGCGGAAAATGGTTCTGGTGGTGGTGCCAGCGGCGCTGGTGAAGTGGGTAGCGGCGCTGGATCTGCACAGGTGTAGGTCCAGCGACGCTGGTGGTGTGGCCAGCGGCGCTGGTCTGCCCAGATGCAGTCCCAGCGGCGCTGGTTGTCTGACTAGCGGCGCTCGTGGCTCCTGTACTTGTTCCGCAATCTGATTTCTTCAGCGATTTGATGCACAAACTCCCCCACACTTAGCTTTTGGTCAAGTGCATGGTTTTCTTCAGACTACAAAGCAAAATACTTCTGCACACTTCGATCAATTTATCAAAGATTGAAAATACGAGCTAAAACAAAATGAAAAATAGAAACATAAAACACGATTGCAATAAGTTACTTGTTACGAGTGCTTCCATCCTTTTCCATGCTTCGCCCATTCTTTCTTCTTTTCTCTGTTCGAATTTCTTCATGGCAAACACTGGTTGGAGTTCTTTAACGACTTCTTCCTTTTCCTCTAAACTCACCCTCCTATACTTTTCTTCGTTTATAGTATCTAATTGCTCCTTCGCTGACATAATAAGAAAATCTCCTCCTGCTGCCTCATCTAAGAGGTATTGTTCCATTTCTCCCACTCCATAGTAAAAGCAGTCAACTACGTCATCATTCCAAAATCTGTTAGGAGGGAACCTTATTACTAATCTAATCATACGTTGCCATGCATCTTCCAGGGTTTCATCTTCCTCTTGCTTGAACAAGTAAACAATGGAAGAGTCTAAAGTCGAATCGATAAACTCTTCTTCTTCTTCTAACGATTGTAACATATCCTCCTCTTCAATATTCGGTGTCCGGACGTCCTTTGTTAGAAATTCTTCCAAGTCTCCTTCTTTAAGCTCAATACGGTAGCATTTTGCTTCTGAATCTTCTCCTTTTATCTCTCCTTTCAACAAAATGCTCTCCGTACCTTTTCTTAGAATGATTTCATCTCTGTCAAAGTCCATGGTTGCCTTTGCTGAGCGTAAGAATGACCTTCCTAAAATCAAGCTGAGTCCGTGATGGTGAGGAAGATCTAGGACTATGAATGTAACTTCAAATTGTACTCCCTCTATCATAACTCTAACTCCTTCTTGTTCTATTCCTCTACATAGTGAGACATCACTAATGCTTTCCAATTTCATGCCTTTTTCATTTCCTCCTTTTAGGCTTAGGAATTCATGTAAAATTCTTGGCATAATATTTACGTTTGATCCTGAATCAAGTAGTGCCAATACAGTTCCAGCTTCATTTATTTGACATTTAATCATCAATTTTCCTGGCAGCTCTTGACTATAATCGTTCCATTCCGTGTTAGGTTCCGGTTTCGCAAAGGCAATTGTTTTTCCTCTCGTTCCGATCAAGACCGGCTTCAAAATTTCTCGCTGCCCAGTCCCAGCGGCACTGGTGATGTCCAGGTGTCCTTCCAGCGGCGCTGGCGGGAGTCCAGCGGCGCTGGGCCCCTTCTAGAAAGTCATCAAGGGTGCTAGTCGATCTCCAACGACGTTGGTTCGGTGTGATAACTTCATTAAGCGATTTCCTAACCTCGTTAACTCTCTCCTTAAGTCTCCTAAAGTTTTCCATCGTCCACTTGACGTGATTGAGGGTAGAATATAACTCGGTCTCCTTTAGTTTCCACTTAGATTTATCCTCTCCATTTATCTTCATGTTTGTCAATTCTCCTACTAACTCTTTCAACTTTTCTTCGATTCTCTTCCATATTGTGTCTGCTTTTTCCTGCAACAAACTCTGAACGTCTTCCGCTTTCGTGACGCAGAGATCATATGTAACCTTCTCATGGCATGCTTCCTCGGCCGACACTTCTCTGATATAATTCACAATTTCATTCATCGAGTTAAGGAATTTCCAATGTAGTTTCATGCATTCTTCCCATGCTTTCTTCCATTCTACGTAATCCTTCTGATTGAAGTTCACAATTCCTTCCATTAGTTGTTCTTGCCGTATGAGCATCTCTAAGAGTTTCACCTTTGACCATTGGTACGGATTAGTGCCATTTCCGAAGCTTTGGAGTTCCTTCGGCTGCAATGGTATGGTTCTCATCATTTCGGGTGGATCCCCCAGACTTCTTTTTGCTCTTTTCTCTCCCGGAATAAAACGTATTAAAGCCTCCTGATCGTAACTCTTAATTCCGGGCCTAAAATTAGCTGACATGAAAGAAGAAGTGAACTCGGAATTAGGGTTTCCAGGCTATTCCGGTCCACCCAGCGGCGCTGGTGAGTCTCCAGTGGCGCTGGCTTCAGTCGGCGCTGGTTTGAGCCCAGCGGCATTGGCTCGTGCTGCACGAAGGATTCTCAGTT
This sequence comes from Erigeron canadensis, assembly GCF_010389155.1. Lineage (NCBI taxonomy): Eukaryota > Viridiplantae > Streptophyta > Magnoliopsida > Asterales > Asteraceae > Erigeron > Erigeron canadensis. The sequence continues at coordinate 22,159,101 of NC_057768.1, forward strand.
TTTTTTTTCTTTTTTTTTCTTCCTCCATTTCTGATTCACATTCGTCACACTTCCTCCAATGCATGGTACCTATCTTGACTGAAATGACTAAACAAAGACTAAAGAAAAAAGAAACAAGAACGAAAAAGAGCAAAGAAACACGAAAACAATTAGTATCTTCTAAAACAATATGAAATCTTAACTAACTTAGATGCAAACAATCTATCCTTATTTCTAGAAACAGTAAAAGGAAAATATTTTTGGATTTTTAAATTTTAAAAGAAAAATTAAAATGCAACTAATTAAGCTAAACCTATTTTTGACCTAATTTGACCTAATTTTGACCTAATATGAAATGCTAAAAAGTAACTACTTCGTGCCGAAACACAAAATAGGGTCGAACTACACTACTAAACTAAGAATGCGTCGCGTCCCCGGCAACGGCGCCAAAAAGACTTGATGGGTGTATATTTTATTTATTTATTTATTCCTAGTCTTTAAAATTTATGTTGTACAAGTAACTATCTAAACTAACACACACTTTAACGAGCAGCGAACCCGGTCAGTTGAGTATAGCCTAGTGGTAAATTACAGGATCGTTCGCAGGGACGCGTTGCGTTACCTAATCTAGTAGTACGTGTAATTCTAGTTTGTTTGGGGGTTTGTCACTAACTCCTAATAAACTAATTTTTAGCAATTAAATAAGAAAATATAACCAAATGCTTTGCAGCAAAAGGCTACTCTGAAAATAGTTTTGAAAGGACGAATATCAGTAATTAAATTAAAATACTTGTTTGGCATCTCCGATCTCATGGTACGACCAAATACTATCCTACTGGTTTGTTAGCCTGTTGGAAACTTAATCACGGTTCAGATTCTTGTTAGATTCACTTTACCTAAGTAGTAGTGTTGTCGCTAGACTCACACTACCCTTTAAAACAAATTCTCGCTAGATTCATTGTTTTAAGTATTATGACCTAAAGTTTGTGTTACTAATTCATCTTTTAATTATCCGGCTCTTAAGCTATGACCAGATATAATTCCCTCCGGTGACCACAGTGCTCGTTTCCAAGTCAAAGGATCGCGTCTGGTATTGTTAAGCTTCATGTTCAATTCACCCTAGTTACTATGGTTCTGGATCCCTCGGTTACAAGTGAATCACTTTTTACTTCTAGTTATAGACCGACTAGTTGTTTTCTGTCCTAGCATATTAGTCCTAGTACATGATCATAGACAATCATCAGAATTAAACTAATATGTTCAGATATAAAACCAATAGCAACATGAATTACTAATAAACATGGATCTACGATAAACAGTAAAGCACACTCCAACGATATCTAAACAAACACAGTAAAACAATAAGCGTCTACATGATCACATTGATCCAAACAAGTATTCAGCTTACTAGCCTAGCATTATTAAAGGAATAACAAAGTCTGAGAATATAAAAGACATAGTTCAAAGACAAAGAGTAAATAAAGATGAAAGATCTAGACCAAGAGTGAAGATCGGAAGGTGTTTAGATGCTCCAAAACCTTCTTGGAATCTGCAATTTCGATCTAGGGTTATTCCTGGGCGGCTAGGGCTGCTGAATCGGCTCTCTCCTAGGGTTTTGAGGGTTAGTTCGACTTAAATAGGTGTTTAAGTAGGTTACTGATCTAGGCCGACCAGCGGCGCTGGCTAATGGGCTAGCGGCGTTGGTGATACTTCAAGCGACCGCTGGTGAAGCTTCGAGCGGCGCTTGTGGTCTGGAGAGCGTTCACTGGTGAGCACCAGCGGCGCTGGGTATGTATCCAGCGGCGCTGGTGGCTGTTGTCTTGCACTTGAGTCTTCGTTTGGCTCCCAAACCACTTCCTTGTGTCTTGTAACTTCATAGGCTTCCTTCTTGAGTCAGTTGATGTCATTTACCCTCCCTCGCATCTTCCGGGAACCTGCACAAACATATCATTCATTAAGTATCGATAGTTCCGGAATATTAACTCATTTAAGCATAGAAATGAAGCCTTTCTTTAGGGGTTTTTATCACAAAATGGACGCTCATCAAACATCAACTCAGGACCCCACTAGTTAAACTATGACTCAAATTTAAAACTACTAAGCAATGATCAATTGACTAATAAAAATTTTGTTATATAATGTCTTTACACTGTTATGAGCTCGAAGTGTAACTAATAGACAAAAAAAATATGAATAAGGAGAAAAATATTTTTCATTAACATAATAATAATAATGACCAATAAGTACAACATGCTATCATAATGGGTCTTTTAGTAAGCCTCATCTTCGACACGTGTCCTACGAAGATTTTAGGAGGAACACCTTCGGTCATTGGATCCATTAGCATATTTATGTGTACTTATGTACTCAATACAAAGAACATTTTCCTCAATCCATTCACGTAAAACAGATACTTTGTATCGAGATACATGTCAGCACCAGTTGAACTGTTACTGTTCAAAGAATTACGGGAGTTGAGTTATCACAGTAAAGCTTCAATGGTCTAATAATAATAAAGTTGACGACTTTCGAGTCCACTAACCAGATTCTTTAACAACATCTCATGACATGAAATTATGAACGTTCAGCCATCATGCTAGAGGTTGTAGTCAGTTTCTATCTATGACTCCGTCAAAAGATAGGTTTTCCAGCTAATCACAAATATACATCCAGAAGTAGATTTCTTATTGGAATTAAAACATCCCACTACTTCTAAGTTGTCACATCTTCTATAAGTTAATATGTAGTCTTTGGTCCTTTGCAGATATCGTAGAACCTTTTTAGCCATTTTCCAATATGCTAATCCGGGATTATATACTTAACTCCCAAGCATACCGGCAATATGAGCGATATCTGGACGAGTACAGACCTGAGCGTTTGTAATGCTCTTAACTACTTACGAGTAAGGTATCATCCTCATTTGCTACTTATTAATCTCAATGAGGTATCATCCTCATTTGCTACTTATTAATCTCAATGTTCGAACTTCGGAAACAATTACATACGTCTCCTTTTACTAATAGATCTATAGTGCGTGTGTAATGTTGCATGTTACGGCATTCTAAGATGTGTTCAATATAAGTCTTTTGAGAAAGTACCAGAACATTATTACGCCTATCCCGATGTATTTCGATACTTGTGACATTAAAGGCATCACCGAGATCTTTTATGTCGACATTTTACGAAAAGTAAACGCTTCAACTCATGCAACATATCCAAGTTGTCATTTGCAAGTATAATATCATTCACGTACAAAACAAGGATTGTAAATTTACTCCCACTGATCTTGAGATTCGTGTATTAATCCACTTAATTCTTCAGGAAGTCTTGTATTTTTGTGACTTCATTAAGCTTAAGGTACCATTTTAGTGATGCTTGCTTCAACCTATATATGGACTTATTCAACTTGTAGTCCATGTGCTATTTACCTAATGGAATTTCAGGTTCACATGTATACGTCTTATTGCAAGTTTCCATTCTGGAATGTAGTTTTGACATCTATCTAATGTAACTCTAAATCATAATAAGTTAAGAATGCCATGACGATCCTTAAGGAATTAATCTTTATGAGACAGAGATAAGGTCTCTTGATAATCGATTCCTTCCTTTTGAGTAAAGCCCTTCGCAAATGGTTATGGCCTTATAGCGTGTGACATTTCCATTCAGGTCTAATTTGGTTTTCAAGATCCACTTACAAGTTATAGATTTTGATTCTTCAAGAAATTCAACCAAGTCCCAAACGTCATTATGCTATATGGAATTAAGCCCTCAAATTATGGCTTCATTCCACTAAGTGGCATGATCGCTATTAATGCCTTCTTAATAAGAGGTAGGATCAGTAAGTTTTCCAATGTCCTCAACTTCAGTTATGAAATCATCAAAGTTATGGTCTTGTGTGACCTAGATAATCTCCTGAGTTGATTTTCAGGTTCAGTAAGGAAGATGCTTTAGCAATAATAATAAGATGCTTTAACATTAGTAGTATCTTGATTAGGAGGATTAGGTTTTTGATTTTGATTAGGAGAAAGTGGATCAGTGATATTAGGAGCAGCGTTGGGTACAAGAGGAGTTATCGGAGGAGTAATAATAACCGACGAGTGGTTCCCCCCGCTTCTTGTACTTCCTGCAAATCTTAAGTTATGATTTGTCGTGCTCTCACTGATCTCTTAGTTCTCATGAAATGTGACATACTGCCTGTCAATAATGCTAGTAGAGTAGGAAAGACAATAAAACTAATAACCAATAACAACAATGCGTAAGGCCTCAGTCCAAAGGAAAGTAGGTAAGTTAGTGTTGACAAACATACTTTTCACCATGTCCATTAAGGTTCTATTTCTCCTTTTAGCAACATAAAATTTTGTTGAGAAAAACCAAACATGGTATATTGGTTACTTATGTCTTGTTCCTTTCAAAAGTTATGGAAAGGATTAAGAGCTTAACCAATATCAATATGTCAACCATAATACTCACCTCCTCTATCTGATCTCACAACTTTTATTTTATGATCAAGTTGGTTTAAAACCAAAATTTTAAGATCAATAAAAGTCTCTAAGGGTTCAGATCAGATATAGGTGCATATAATATGAATAATCGTTAATGAATCTAATAAGTGATGTATGTTCTGAGATGGTTGCGGGATAGGGGCTACTAACATCAGAGTGAATTATTTCCAACAAGTTGGAACTTCTAGTGGCTCCTTTCTTAATCCCTTAAGCCATTGAATACATTTTTTACAATCACTAAAGTCAAGAGAATGTAATATTCCATCCTTTATGAGTCGTATCATGCGAACTCGTGAGATGTGGCTAAGATATTTATGCCACATTATGGAAAAATTCTCTAATTATTTAGGTGATTTTGTCTTTGTTTGAGTTATGTCATCAATATTATGAGACAACAAAGACTGTGACACATTATGATCTAGTTCTAACTGATACAAGAATCCATCAAAGAAACTATGACCAAGAAATTCATTATTATGAGTAATGGCAATATCGTCGTAACCATGAATTAATACATAACTTTCAAGGTGTTAGACTAGAAAAAATAGACACAATGTTCCGAGAAATTCTCGGTACACCCATCCGCTTTAAAAGCACCTTTTTCACTTTCTCACTGGATTGCGGAGCGAAGCCACTCGACCAGAGGGAGAGGAATGAGTACTCTCTCTCCTCATTCCATAAGGTATCCACTAGTTTAATACGCTTTCAAGTGTTTATATGTAAATCATAAGTCTCTATGGTTTCGACATATAAGAGATCAACCGTTCCAACTCTAAGCTTTCTTTGGTCATTTGATAGCTTCTGAGTTGTATGGAATCCTTATTTTAAGTTAATCACATGAACCATAGAACTAGAATCACTCACACATGTAATAATAGATACATCAAATATAAAAAAGAATCAAATATTACATGAAATAAGTTACCTTTATAAGCTAGCTACTCCTTGATTTTAGGGCAATCTGGGCACAAACAGAATTTGCAGTTAGGATTGCTCGTCAAGAAATTAAAGCTAGAAGCAACAGCACCATGATTAGCCTTTTGAACTTTATTTGCAGTATTTTTATTGTCATATCTTTCCTTTTAATGGAATTAGCAGTGGTAGTAAGGTGAACACTTTAGGTTGGCCCAACTTAAGACGTACATTTTCTTGCACACACATTGCTATTTGGTTCACTCATCGACCATTTATCCTTCATAGCATTATATCTATTTTTTTTTTTTTTGAAGGTGTCGGAATGAGCAAGCAATGAGGTCATCATAAAATTCATAAGAAAATTGTCAGCGACTTCCATTTTAGGACTCTTAAACTTATGAGTCGTGTCAGTCATATTCATTATGTGTTCACAAACACTGCTATTTCCTTTGTTCTTAAGCTAATTGCATACGCTTTATACATTCCCGCATATACTTTAATTGATGAAGTTCTTGACCATCATTAGTGACAAGTGATTCGCCCTATCCCACTGTCTTAAAATTCGCTTTCTAAGTTGTAGAAAAGTTAGCAGTAATAGCAGTGGGTTCATTATGGCGAATGACATAGTCAAGGTCTAGCATCTTCAGAGTTAGAGGTAATTAATCCTTTCATAAAGCAAAATTTGCATCAATAAGTGGCTTAATACCTAAGTTAGGTACTACAGTGGAAATAAAGAGGATATTAATTTATGATACAAGCAATAGAAGATTATTAAAGTAATGCCTAAAACTAAGGGCAATAAGATTATAGTGACATAATTAGCTATCTAAGGCAAACCAACTAATGTCTAATAGTAATGGAACTAGAGTAATGCCTAAAATAAGAAAGGGCTAATAATAATGTTCCTCATAATGACATAATTAGATAACTAAGGCAGACTAAGTAATGTCTCTAAACATAATGGAACTAAAGTAATGTTCCTAAAAGTAATGAGACTAAGGCCATTATACTAATGAAGCTAGTGATAAGTAAACCTATTGTAAACACCAAAACAATAAGTTAACATAAGGCTCTACTTAGAATTTACATCACCTTTGGGCAGAAGTAACTAATATCTAAGTACAAATGAGCATTAGGGTCGTGCAACACAACGCTTATCTTTTGACCTTTGGAAACAAAATAAAGAATCGTGTATATTATGCATGAAAATAATCCTTTTAGCACAAAAAAGTATATTAAATCACCTTTGGGAAGAATCAATATACTTAGTGTTCATTATGCAAAAGAAAAAGAATGATAGCACCATGAGAATCACATTTGACCTTTGGGCACAAATGATGAAACCATGTACATTAGTGCGAAGCCCCCACACATTACGGGGGTCCGGGGGCAGTGCCCCTGGTAGTGGGGTCCAAGGGGCTGCCCTTGGCGGGGTCCAAGGGACAGAGCCCCTAGCTGGGATCGAGTTATAGTAAGCACAGACTCATTCATCAGCTAAAATCATCTTCAGTATAATACAAACTTAAGTAATAACTTGTGATAACATAAGCACGAAGTTAGGTTACAGTTCATGATAATGTAAGCACGAACACATCAGTAAGTCATGATGACAAAGGCATGAAGATATCAGTAAGTCGTGAACACGTAAGCACGAGGATATCATAAAGTCGTGATGATGTCAGCACGAAGGTGTAATAAACTCGTGATGACGTAAGCACGACGTTGTCAAATTCGTGTATGAAATTAAGTTGAAGTTCGTGATGATGTAAGCGTGAATTCGTGATGACGTAAGCACGAATACGTGATGACGTAAGCGAGAAGATGTTGCAGAATTCGCGATGATGACGTCAACACGAAATATACAAAAGTTCGTGATGACGTCAGCACGAAGATCGTGTGACGTCAGCACGAATTTGTTCTTCTACAGATTTTTAGTTCGCGAAAACCTTAAAATTCGAACCAAATCATGACTGATTGTTCGTAACGAGGCTTTGATACCACATCTTTGAATAAACATGATTCGATTCGAGTGATAAAACATACTCAATCGTCCTGTGGAACCTGTAAGAGCATAAAGCATAATTGCTATTGATTTCGGGTTCCCATAACAAGGTGATTGAGTAATAATGGTATGAGTAATTCGGCTGGAACATGATGCACGAATTTGAGAGGAATACACACACAAAATTTAGGGTTTATTATGTGTTGGGATTAACCTTAACTTAGGGTTAATGACTCTCTATTTATAAGGAGAGTATTTACACATTCAACCCCTTTGGTGTTTAATGTATGCACCATTAGTCCTTTTAGTTTACAATCACCTAATGGGAAACCTTATACTACATCTCTAAGAGTAAATAAGCCCATTATATATTTACTAGACATAGGGATTTCAATTATCGTCAATTATCATATCAGGAATGATACATGATCAGTGACGATCACACTAACGTGGTTCCAACACTATGAAGTCGTCGATCATTCCCAAATGGCCAAATGATACAAATAAAACACATATAGTAAGAATCTAATTTGATATAAATATATAAATAAACTAAAGTATATAGGATTTTTGGTTCGGTTTTGGTGAACTGTTTTTGTATATGAAACCGAAAACTGAACCAATCTGTTCGGTTTTTGAGAAACCAAAACCAAACCAATGAATTTGATTTGGTTTTCAGTTTCTTCGGTTAAGTTTTTCACGGTTTTTGGTTTTCCGGTTCGGTTTTTGGTCACCCCTATTAGCAGCTTATCCTAAGGTCTCCTCGCCAATAGCTCCCGGCCACGACAAAAGAAGCAACCCCGCCTACCCTAGGTATCATCGGATGACCAACGGTTATGGTAAGGTTATTATCATCACTTTAAGTTTAACATGTCTAGCATAGTAGGATTTGTTGTTCGAATACGGTGGAATAACCAAGGGAACCATATTGTGGTGTTCATTTTTAGTTGGGTCGTTCTAAGATGTCTCATCCTTTGACAATTCAACCTTCATTAGGTCTTGATAGACTCCTTAACAATAGCAATGAGTTAGGTATGATATAGGTGACGATTGTATACGAAGATGAAAGTGAGTTAGGTACCTTATCAAGTGACTTGTCAACTTTAAAAATTCAAGGACCAAAAGTTTCAACTTTCAAACTAGAGCGATCAAGTTGTAGTTCTTGAAACTATAAGAACCAATTTTTCATTTTTAAAAATTGAGAGACCCCAAAATTGTCCGATTTGAAACATGATGGACGCCAAAACTGCTAAATTTCTAACTATACGAAATGAAAATAACAACTTTGAAACTTGAAGGTTACGAATGAAAATTTTTGGATATAATAAGCAGTCAAATCTATCTGGAAATCACAAGGTTTTATTCGTGATAGAATTCCGAACATGTTGATGTGATGATTTCTTCATTTCGTTGAGTTTGGTCAGCAGTTTGTTTTCCGGCGAGATTTTGAGTTTTCCGGCAAGTGTTGATTTGAAATCTTTTGGTTAGGATTGGTGCGGAAATTAACTTTGAGAAGTTTGGTGGTGGTTTCGTAGTCTAATTCGAAGAAAACTAGTGAGATATCGGCATTTTAAGTTTTTCGGCGAATTTTTAAGGGCACTCAGCCGGAGAAGATGAAGATGATGACAATATATAATGTAAATTTCAGTTTTCGTCCCTGAACTATTCACCTTTTGCACTTTTAGTCCCTCGCGTGTTTTGCACGTGTGGGACTTAACGGCTGAAACTTAACGTCTTATGGCAGGGACGTCGATTGCAAAATTCTGCTAAGTTTAAGGTCAAAATTGTAATTTTTTCACTTAAGGAATGAAAAGTGCAAACCGTGCCAACTTTAGGGACGAAAAGTGTAATTTACTCTAAATTTAAACATCCTTAAATATATATATATATATATATATATATATATATATACACCACTTTATAGGCCATGTCTAAAGATCCATTGTATGGGTAAGTATATGTAACAAAGCAGTTTGTCTGGAAAACACTTATACTAAGGGTAATTGGATGGAAACCTCATGATCTCATGTACCATTTGATACCCATTAATCCCCCAACCAAGCCAGTGTCCAGGTAATTCTCAACCACTTAATAATCCCCTAACTATCTCAAGTTTGCCTTTGGCAAAACTCGAACCCAAGACCTCCCCTAAAAAGTGACGGTTGGTAGCCACTGGGCTATTACCCAATCGTTAGAAAACACTTATACCATAAGTTCACTATTGTCTATTATATTTTAGTCATATAATTACTCCCTCCTTCCCATATTAAATGTCCAATTTTGACTTGTCAAGTCTTCTGATTGCAACTTTGACCATAAATATCTTTTTTTGTGTTATATAAAGTTGACAAAAGTTATATAAATGAAAAGTACATTGAAATCTCAATCTGTCCATATATTTTATACAAAGTATTATATGATATAGACAAATATTTTCGCAGTCAAAGTTTAAAGAAGAAGACTTGACAAGTTAAAATTGGACATTTAATATGGGACGAAGGGAATATATTACAACAGCTACAACATTACTAAGTTGGTTTATAATAATACAACTACATCAATAACTATACCTCATCCCGACATAAGTGAGGTTATCGGCAAATTATTACCTGAATACAATATGATATAATAAATTAATGTTCCAAAAAATATATATATAATAAATTAACGTAATATAAAACATAAAGTAATATAAAACATAAAGCATATTCTAACATGAAAAAGTGAATATAGGGTTGTTTCCATCTAAGTATTGATGGGAACCCCCACATTCAATAACAATTTTGTGTATGTTAAATGTATTATTAAGTCACATAAACTTTATGATTAAAAAATCAAAAATTGAGGTATTTTACATTTAAGTTTAGATGAGACATATATATTAGATAAAAACATAAAAACCTATTAATCATGCGTACGTAAATCATATCATCAAATATGATAAGTAATAAACAATGTAAAATCCATTGCACCGTCATAGAACAGAGGTTGCTAATTTTCTTTTTAAATAGAAGTGGTGATTGGACGCAGTGACATTGTCTCTTTATCGTCCGGTAGAAATCGACCACGTTACCAACACTCAATCTGAGGGCATGACTGGCGGTGGAAGTCCCACTATTGTTCTGGAAGAAACCAGCTAAATGCTATAGAAAAAACCCTCATGCCCCATCTCATTGACAATGACTTCCCGATTTGCATTTCAAATGTTTCGAACCCATGGCCAACACGTGACTGAAAGACATAAGGGACATTAAATGTCCAGTTGTGCTAAATCCCAATGACATATAGGTTGCTAATCTACCTATATTATATATAACCTAGTCCGTCTAGCCAGCATAAAACTGCTAACCTACCTATATTTTATAGTCACTTTGGAAAGCAAACTCTACACCACTGGTTTTTAACAATACACCATTAAATGTGCTTTACAGGGTTGTACTGTACACAAGGACGGAGATAGTACGGGGGCAGTGGGGTCAGCTGCAACCCACTTCAATTTTTGTAGAATGTGATTTTTTAAATTTACACCGTATATTTGTATTTGTTTTATAAAAAAGTAAGAAAAAATAAATAGAAAATAAATACAAATGTTATTCGTTGCCATAGGCTTATTCTTTGAAAGTCATTGATAATCGAATTATTAAATTTTAGATAGATTTTTTCATCGGGATAAAAAAAAAAACTTGAATTGTTAATATTTTTAATAAAAAGAATGAGAAATTGTTTAAGAAAAAGCGATCTCTATTTGGGTAAGTAAATGTATAGTCTATTGAACGAGTGATTAGTTTCTAGATAACGTAATTGTATTTGTACTCTTTGTATTGTTTATTGGCCTTCTAGCACTTTTCAAGTTGTCTCTTATTTATATATAGGGGGAAGAATATATAAAGTTGTTAGGCACTTAAGTTAGGTGAAAAATCTCCCACATACCTTTTTTTAAACAATAAAAACCATGGTGGGGCAAACATTTATTCAAAATATCAAAATATTAGTATGTGGGAGGTTTTTCACCCAAGTTGGGTGCATAACAACCCCATACTCACTTTTCTCCTTTATATATATATATATATATACGAGCATGGTACCGCGCAATGCGGCGGCGATGACATTAGTTGTGATGTGGTGGCATCGGCGTCAAGTGATGTTGGTAATTGATACAAAGATATTTGATTTTTAAAGATAGTGAATATCTTTTTAAAAATTATGAAATGGTTGTGTAAGATATTAATTAAGGGTAAAATGATAATTTTGCATGTCCCAAAATTATAAACTTTTCAACATAAAAGTATAATTTTTATATAGTAGTATATATATATATATATATATATATATTGCTGTTAAAAAAAATAGTGTACTTGTGTGTATAAAAATTATTTTCTTTCAAATTATTATATACACCTTTTGCAAACAAATAGTTATGTAGCAAATATATATATATATATATATATATATATAAAGTAATTATTTCCCAAAAAGTATATATTTGGGTTTATTAATTGCATTATAATGAATACGTTTTATTTTACAAGATTTTGTCTAAACAAGTGTGGTTTTTAGTTATTAAAAAAATTATTATTTTTAAATATAAGTGTTACACCTAGTGTGGGAAATAAATTTTTTTTAAGGTCCATTATCTATTTTCGACCTACTTATAAAAAAAATTCTGACTCCATCTCTATACAACATAATAAAATATATTTAGTGGTGTAATATCAAAACATGTTAATATATAGATCACTACTTTTTTTTAATAACAAAATATATTTAATTAAAGATACCTTTGACAAAGCACTAAATGCCAAAACAAGAAAAAAAGTAAATAAAAAAAAGTACAATTACAATTACAATGGAATATCTGGAAACCACTCCAATTAACATCTTCTCAAGTCTCGAGTTGTGAGGATTGCAGAAAGTATAAAAAACTAATGTAATTACAATTATAGTCGTTGGCTGCGCGCTTATGTCAATAACTCTCTTTTGGGTCTTGTATGTTTATGTTTAGTCACATGTTATCGTTTCGCCTACTCTCTTTTCTAGTCGTTTTTTTTTAATAATATTATACCATCGTTTAAAATAATAATATTATTATTTTATTTATAATTTAAGGATTATTTTTTAATCAAATGGTATATGTTAAAAATAATACTACTATTAAACTACGCATATCAATTGTCATTATAAACAGTTGAACACTAAAATGAGTTTGATTCACAGAATTTGATGGAATTGAATTGAATTTCATTCGTTAGTGTGTTTGGTTGCTTAAAGAATGATGAATCACATTCCATTCCTTAGGGATGGAGGAAGGGATTTCATTCTTTCACACATTTGAATTTGTAAAAAATCAAAAACATTCCGTCAAATTCTATTCCTTCAAATTCCAATTCCTTTCATTCCTCCAAAAAAACATTTTATAAACCAAACGCGCCATAAAAGATTCACATTGATTCACCCCGTTGCATGGTGATGCTAATTTATATATAGTTAGGTTTAGTCTCGAAAGATTCTTAGTGTTACTTTTTAAAAAGTTAAGTTTTAACATCATTCGAGTACGTAGTTTGAACTGAAATTGAAACTCATCATCATTTCTAAATTCTCCTCTTCCGCTCTTCGATCAACAATACTTTCAATTCTATATATACAAAAACCAAATTAAAGTCACTTTTTATTGGCAAAGTTGATGGAGACTATTCAAGAGTAGTCTACGCGCGCCATCGCAATATATAGTTAAACACGAAACAGAGACAGAGATGATTTTAAACTTCTAAATCTTGACCCAAAAGGTGAGCCGTAAAAAACACGTAACAAGGAATTCACGTTGATCAATAATCGGAAGTTTACATTTGAAATATTTTAATGTAGATAGCATTTTAGAAAAACTTTTAGACGAGAATTTGGGTAGCTTTTTCATATGCATGGTTCATATTTTTAATTAATATTTTAATACTCTTTTGAAATTTAGTGTATCTAGCAAAAGTTTCTTAAATAATTTCCAATTACTGTCCTAAAATAATCATTATCAAACAAAACCCTTTGTACGTAACTGATTTTAGTTTTTGCAAAAGAAATTTTCAAAATGAAATAAAATAATTAAATGAGAAAGAGCAATATATATATCTATAAATCTATAATCTATAATAATATAACTAAAAGAGGAGGTTGGGGTACACTTGGCACCCCTAATCCTTCTCTTTAGCTTAATGCTATCTCCTTATTAATTGTTTATTTTTTTTAATATTTATTTAATAAATGACTCACTTTTGATAAAAAATCTTTATTTATTATTATTATTATTATTATTATTATTATTATTATTATTATTATTATTATTATATACCATCTAGAAAAAAACCCTCACACATTCTCAAAAAATAAAAAAAATAAAAAAAATTCTATGATAGACTACCAAAAAGGTTTTTTTTTATTTATATTTACTTTGTTCATATTTAATTATTATTATTATTATTATTTAACATTGAATTCTTATGTTATTATTATTATTATCTTTTTTTAATTTAGTTTGTTGTTCATTATAGGTTCATTATGGATTCTTCTTCAACAACAAAAAATAAGACCACATTAGTTCATCTTGAAGATCTTAAGCGAACACATGTTAACCATCATCTATGACTCTGGGTTGCGCATATATGGACTGTTTCGGAGTGGAACAACATGAAGAAAATCAAAACGTTCGAGATGGTTTTTGTTGATGAATTGATATGTGTTTTTCAAATTATATACTATACACTATTTATTTCTTTTTTTGGTGAACTTAACTCTAAATCGTTTAGTCAAAAATTATTGTTTGTGTGTGTCGTAAATTTAGATATAACAAACTGCAAATTTTTTTCAACTAAAGTTGAAAAAAAAGGTAAGCTGGAATCAATATTTATGTAACATCCCGAACATTTTAATTAACGATTGAATTGAGTCGTTAAGTCAACACAACGTGTCCGTTAAGTCTCTAGGAGATTTAATGCTTATATATGATTAATATGCTACATGTGGAAGGCTTCAATGCCTTAGTGGTGTATATGTTAATATGTTTAAGATGTCAAAGTTGATTAAGATGTGTTAAATGTGTCGGTAGTTATTCCCGTTAAGTTGTTTAAGCCTTAGATGCGAAGATGTAAAGTTGAGGGGCCTAAGTGCAAGCCTAGAAAGTTGTTCTAGTAGGTTAAGGGGTCATTAGGGTTAGTGAAAACACAATTTTAGTTCTCATTTTTCCCTCTCCAAGCCCTAGGCCGCCCCCTCCCTTCCCTTGATCAAGTCTTACGTGTCACGATTGTTTCTTGGTGATTTGAAGAGGTTTTGATCCATAGTTTGCATCCTTCTTGTAATCTACAGGTATTTGGGGTATTATTACATTGATTTCATGTCCTTTCATTCCCTTGATTCGTTTCATAACTGATCTAGGTCTTTAGAGGGTTGATTGGAGTCAAAATCGTGAGTTTTAATCGATTCGGTAACCTAAAACGTTTGTTATTGTGATGCAAACCAAGAAAGGATTAATCAAATATTTCATTGCATCATTATGGTCTTAAAATGGTGAATTTTGAGGTGCAAAAGTCGTTCATAAGGTTTGGGGTTGTTTGGGGTGTGTTTGGTTAAGTTTTGGAGCTTAAACAATGAAGTTTGTGGAGAATCGGGGCTAGTTGCAGCGCAACTGCTTAGTTGCGGCGCAACCCAAAAACACTGACTTAAGTTGCGACGCCATTTGCTCTTTGTGACGCAATAGCGACAGAATTTTGAAATGGCCATAACTTTTGAACCGTAACTTCGTTTTTGACAATTAAGCTATCCACGGAATCGTGAGAGAGTCTACTTTCTAATGGTAATGCTTTTAAAAGATGTTGATAATGTCAATTTTCCAGAAAGGTTAATTTAGTAAGTGAATGTCAAGTTCCGTCGAGTTATGTAAGCCCTTAAGTATTAAACCTACCTCTGATACATCAAGCATTGTCATGAGTCATTTTTATAGGTTTTTAGACTTGAGTCCTGACCATAAGTAAGTGGGTACTTGTTAGCTCATTATATTGTCTAATGATTATATGTAGTTGGGAATACTTACAAAGCTCGGTAACTTACGTTACCATTTGTTGTACGCTTCTACGAGGTAAGATACATGACTACTTTTCTCACGCTGGAGGCACAACAAAATGTGGTTTTATTTAATTAACCTCTTAATCGGATTACCTTATGTGTGTTGGTTTTCCGGGTTATGCGGGGGGTTATGTGGGAATATATGCATGTTGAAATGATTTATGTTGATATGATGACGTTTAAAATAGAAGTATATATGTGCATATGAAGTATGATGCTTATAATAACGTTGCTATGATATGTTTAAGATATGTGTTGTTGATAATATCGTTGATATGCCTTAATGTTGATGTGTGATGGCTTGTATGTGGGACTTAAGTATGATATGTCTAGTTCACTAGATAGACGTGAGAATTTTATGAGTTGTGCACGTTAGTGGGATTAAATGCAAAAGTAGACGTGGGACTAATTAGGTAACGATTGTGCCTAATGTTAAAGTAAAATGTGAGATGTGGGAAACTGTTCTAGCCTTAGTGTTAGTGCGTAAAAAGTAAGAAAGATATAAATACGTGGGAAATGCTATAGCTAAATATGTGATATTGACGTGGGAAGTGTTAAGCTTAACCCGTGCTAGTTGTAAAACTAGTGCGTACGTGGTCGCTTGAGTGGCTCCTTGCGGCATAGCTACGTGGGACTAGTATTTCCGGGTGGAGTGACTAACCACCAATGTTAAAAGCATAACGGGATACTATGAAAATGGCATTGCATTTCCTAAAAGTTAAGACGTTGGAAATCGTGCTAGTTGTAAAGCTGTAATATGTAAGATGTAAGAATAAGTTGATTTAGATACTTACAAGAATATGTGAGAAAGATGTGCATGTAATCTAAGACGTGGGATTACAATATGACGTGAGTTTAAGTAAGATATATAAGACGTATGATTTAACGATGGATAGGCACAATTAGGAGTAAATACTCTACAGAAGATACAGGGATGTTGCAGTTTGAAGATCAGAGTGTAGTGCCAGAAGATCGAGTCTTAACACACAAGACCCGATATAATTAGTTAAGGGGGAGTCTGTTGATGTAGTTTTTCTATAACTAATGTATATCAGAGTTCAACAGAATTAATTGCACCGGAAAAGGGGGAGTCTGTTGGTGCAGTTTCTGTGCACCTATTATTGTCCGCTGCAATGCAATTCAAGACAAGAGGCTACTATATGAGATGTTGTGTATGTGACATTATCTATACTATATTGTGTCTGAGACATTGTGTATGAGATGATATCTATAGTAGTTAATCTCTATGAGATGCTATTTATGCTACATTAATCTCTATGAGATGATAATGTAATGTACGTGTACTTGAAGCCCAAGTCCAGCCCATATATTATGTGTCAGTTATATATATGTTTAATAGGTCTAGCGTTTCGGTTAATGATTAGAGTCTAGACAGATTTCATTCACGGCAGGCTAAGGTATGCACAAACCTCAGTCCGTAAGTCCACCATATTATTCATTATTATTAGAGTCATCTTGATAGGTTGTAATTCGTTCCTGTTTTGATGTAATCAATACGAATTGTAATCATATGACTGGAATAATAAAGGAATTCTTATTATCTCCTGTTCTTATCATATATATGTGTGTGTGATTTTATTAAAAGCCTCAAGAACGGATTCAGGTGGATTCCGCACACTTGGATTCATACAGATCTCGATGTTCTAGGGTCAACGGGATCTAACAACACTCCAACAGATCTAACAAACAAAGTAAAATAAATAAACATCTACATGATCACATCGATCCAAACAAGTATTCAGCCTACTAGCCTGACATTATTAAAGGAATAACAAAGTCTGAAAAGATAAAAGACATTGTTTACCAACTGAAAGTAAAGTAAAAGAGTAGATCCAAGTTTAGGATGAAGATCGGAATGTGTTTGAAGCTCCAAAACCTCCTTGGAATCTACAAAGTCGACCTAGGGTTGAATATGGGTGGCTAGGGCTGCTGAATCGGCTCTCTCTTAGGGTTTTGAGGGTTACTTCGACTTAAATAGTGAAATAAGTCGGTTGCTGATCTGGGCTACCCAACGACACTGGGATGGGCTCTAGCGGCGTTGGACATGGGCCAACGGCGCTGGCAGCTTCTGCTGCTTCTCGTATTGCTTCGTTCGTCTCCTGAATCACCTCCTTGTGTCTTGTAACTTCATAGGCCGTCATCTTGAGTTACTTGATGCCATTTACCCTCACTTGCATCTTCCGTGAACCTGTGTAAACATGCGATTCATTAAGTACCGATAGTTCCGGAATATTAACTCATTTTATACATAGAAATGAGGCCTTTTTTCAGAGTTTTTATCACAAAATGGACGCTCATCATGGACCGATGATGAGCGGAGGCTAGTGAACCTTGACGCTAGACTTAAAAACATGATTGTCACCACTCTTCCCACTGAAATTATGAAGCTCATCATCAAATACCCCACTTTTAAACAAGTCCGGGATAGATTGTGCAGCATGTATGAAGGTTCTGTTTACACAATCGCCACTAAGAAAATTGACCTTAAACATGCTTTTGAAAATTTCTCCTCTAAACCCGATAAAAGTCTTGACAGCACATATATCCATTTTAAATGGTTGCTGAATGATATGACAAATATTGGTATAACCTATGATACTTTTGAGGTATGCCACAAGTTCATTGATAGTCTTCCTATCAAATGGCAAGGCTTAAGAAAAATCTCAAGAACCACTAAGCAGATCCAAACTCTTGACTTAGAGTCTCTCTTTGGTATGCTTCAATTTGAAGAAAGTGCCTTAGCTCAGAACCTAAGAGCTGGTGCTGAAGCATGACGTAGTGCTGGTTCTTCTTCTTCTAATATCTCTTGTGTTTATTCTATCACTGACCTCCTTGCCCTTGTCTCTGCTGAGCCCAATAATCCTAATATTGGAGTCCGTCCTTCTAATCTTCCACTATCTATTCAACCTCGTGTTAATGATCTCGATGCTGAAGAGAAATAGGATATGTTCAACGACTTCATTGAGTTTGTTCTAGTCACTGGAAAGAGGTACTCCAAAAAGTGGAATAACCGTAAGTCAGATACTGCTTACAAGCCTCTTGCTGATAAATCTCAAGAAGAGTGCTGGAGATATGGTAGGAAGGGACATTAGCAAAGGGAATGCAGAGTTGCTATTACAACTCCTGCAGCTCCTAAACCTAACCCTTCTAAACCTGCTAATGAATACAGGAACAAGTACTACCAGCTCAAGGCGCAAGTGACCAAAATGGATGAGGCCAAAACACCAACAAAAGGGCTGGTCGTTGAAGAGCATGACTGGGCTGAATCAGATGATTCAGATAGTGAGGAGTACGTTGATGCCATGTGCCTTATGGCACTTGCTGATGGCGATGCACCAGCGAAAGACCAAGTCTCTTCCAGTCAGTGGGTAAACGTCTCCATCAAAAAGGAATGTGCTTACTCAGCAGCCACTGATGAAGATAAAGTTAAAATCTTTGAATCTTTATCATGTGATCTTCAGTTTGTTGAATCTATATGAGTTGAACTCCAATCTAAACTTGACTATGTATGCTCAGAGTTAAGTGAAAAATCTGAAAAACTTATTGAGTTGAGGAATGGTTACGTTGAACTCCAATCTCATGAGTTGCTGGCACAAAGACTTTAAATTGAGAATGAAAAACTCAAGCTTGAAGTCCACTAACTTAAAAGAAGATTGTGACATCTTGGTCAAAATACCCCTATATATATATATATATATATATGGTAGAGATCCAGAAAGAAGGTTCTTAAGGAGAGAAAGGAGAGAATGTCCATTTTTTATATTTTTTTAGCTTGTTTTTTTTTTTTTATGTTTATTCATTTTTTCACTTTTTTCGTTCTTGTTTTAACTAATCCATAAAATAAATTTTAAAAAATTAAAAATTTTTTTTCTCACCCGAGTTAGTGAGTTATACATGTAAGAGTACGGTACGGCTTCGCCCTTAAGGATATTAATAAGGGGTAGCTGGTATGAGTGATAGGTCATAGAGGCTGATAGGTCATAGGGGGTGATCTGTGATGGAGTGATCTACCTAACGGGGTTCGCCCTTAGCTATCATGGCTCCTCCATAGTCTGAGAGGCTTCGCCTATAGCTTACGGGCTACGCCCCTTTGAAAAAAAAAATATTTTCAAACAATTTTTAAAATTTTTATATAAAATTGGTTAATTAAAGAGAGAATGAAAAAGGTGAAAAAAGGAAAAAAAAAGTTCAAAAAAAACAAGCTAAAAAAAATAAAAAACGAACTTTCTCACCCTTCTCTCCTTAAAGTACCTTCTCATTTGATCTCTATCATATATATATATATATATATATATATATATATAGGGGGATGGGAATATAAGGCTGTTAGGTACCTAAACTTAGATGTGGAACACTTACATATTGTTTTTTTAATCCATAAAATTCATGGGGGCCCAAACATCTATTCATTAATCAAGAAATATTAAAAAATTTGTATGTGAGGGGTTCCACACCTAAGCTTAGATGTCGGACAACCTTATATATATATAGGGGAAGAAAATATGAGGTTGTTAGGCATCTAAGTTTGGTGAAAACCTCTCACATATATTTTTTTTAAACCATAAAAATAATGAAGGTCCAAACATTTATTCAAAATATTTAAATAGTTGGTATGTGAAAGGTATTTCACCCAAATTGGACACATAACAACCCATACACACTTTTCACATATATCTATATAAATATTAAAACAGTAGGAATCTTAACCTTTTAAACCATCATTCCTAAATCAAAGCTATGCTTAAATGTTGCCACATAAGATTTATCCTATGTGGCATCTCCATGTTTTTTTTAAATTATCAATCTTTTTTATAAACAATATAGTATAAATTAGAATATAAAAACTATAAAATTGGATATATCGTATATGAAAAATAATATATTTATGGGATTGATCAACATTAATTTGGCAAGAATATTACAAATCCACAAATTCTTACATACCCTTTATTATTATTGTTATTGTTGTTGTTATTATTATTATTATTATTATTATTATTATTATTATTTATTATTATTTTTTTTTTTTTTATTTTTAATAGAATCGTCACTTTGTACGTACGATTACAAATTCTATATTACTAAATCCTTATATTTGTTAGAATTGTACGTATGATTACAAATTCATTTGTTATTGATTCCATTTGTATGTATTTAGGATGAATGGTAATATAATCTAATCACATTAGTAATTCTATAAAAAGGGTTTTTTTTAAGCTTTATTTTGTGTATGTATATAATTGTTATTTAACAAATAGTTAAACATTCATCAAGCTCTATGTAGTCAAAAGATTCAATCATCATGATGGGGAAATAATATACTCTATATGAACTAATAGACGATAATAGATGTATTAAAATAGGTTGGTTCAGAGTCCAGACATTTTCACCTAATTCTTGATCATATACTCTATGAACTCCAATAAATCGAATTCGCGTGTTTCAACTTTACATGTAGGTCTACACTACACTTCCTTGTTTTGTTTTGTTGACCTAATTGTATGTTGCGGGTATTCGACCAACTATAACAATTCTTTAAAGTATAGCCAAAGTCCTCAATGCCAAATTTCAACCTGATTTTAGGTCTATTTGTATGTTAAAACATTATGCATGGAGTTCACATTACATAATCTATCATCCAAAGATTAGAGGTCACTATATTTTTCATGTTTCATAATATAGTTTATTATTATACTGCTTTAAAAAAAATCCGCACATCGTGCGGGTAAAAGACCTAGTATATATATATATTATACGGAGTATACGGTACATTTTTTAAGTATAAAAATACAGAGAAAATGTCGTTACCTAAACACGGTTTGAGTTGGTCTTATCACAATATCCTAGTTGTAGGGAATTGGATAATATAAGTATGAAAAAATAGATATAAAAATAAGCCAAAGTAAGAATATTGTATGTTGAAACAACGCAAGGGATCGATTATTAATAATGAAATTTATAGGATGTAGTTACATCTATTGAAAAATAAAATAAAAAATAGGGATTGATTATGATAGTGCAACTGGCACTGGCCTCGTGGGTCATATGCACCAGTAATATATATAGATGGAATACTACTTATATACACTAGTAATTTATTTCCAAGTTTCTAACATCACTTATATATAAGTATTCAACCATTAAGCTTAGTTACTTTACTGTCTTATATTCATCTCTTTTAAATATATATATATATATATATATATTAAAGTGTGAACCAACATAATACTAAGAATTGTGAAAACCATTAAAAAGAACCATCTTTAAAAGCTTAGAGTTAAGGGCTATGCCTCTACCGTATTTAAATCTCTTGGATCACCGTTCATCAAATCCATACCATTCCATATACGTCAAGTGACAAAGCCTTTAGAACGGATAAGGGCAACGCCCGTGCCATATTCGTACGTTTTCGACACGTAACTCATGACTTTTTACAAAAAAAATGTTTTATTTCTTTTTAGGATTGAGTTTTATTAAAATAAAATAAAAAATAAAACAATTCAAAAATTAAAAATTAAAAAAGTAAAAATCACATCAAAAGAAGAAAGAGGAAAGAAGACTAGTGGGTCTCACGGTTCTCTTTAATGTTTTGGTTCTCACATTAACCGTACCTTATCTATAGTATAACTAAAAGAGAGGGTTGGAGGTACACTAGGCACCCCTAATCCTCATCCTTTAGCCTAATCCTCCATCTTTATTAATCCTCTAATTTTTTAATATTATACTAAATTAATTTACACTTTTTGGTTTCCATCACCAATTTACACTTTAACCCCAATCTACAACAATTAATTTACACTTTTTGATTCTCATCACCAATCTACACTTTAAACCAATTTAAAAATAATTAACTTACACTTTTTGATTTTTCATCACCAATTTACACTTTAACCCAATTTAAAAATAACTAATTATACTTTTTGGTTTTCTATCACCAATTTACAATTTTGCCCAATTTAAGAATAATTAATTTACACTTTTCCGTTTTATTGCTAATCTACAATATAACTCACGTACGATAACAAAAAAAAGAAGTAAGATCAAATACAAAAGGGTTTTTCTTTTTATATATTTGCACATAATTAATTATTATTATTATTTTTTAAAATTCAATTCTTATGTTATTGTTATTATTGTTTCTTGTAATTTAGTTTGTTATCTATTATAAGTTTGTTATGGCTTATATATGTATACAATACATAATGTGATTTTACGAGCTGAATACTTACCAAACCATCACAAGATATCCTTTTATATATACATGAAATAACTTATGAGGAAATAATCGAAAACAAAACTTTATATATATTGAATTTGAGTTTTAACTAGTAAAATTACCCGCACTTCGTTGCGGATGTTTAAATATCGTTAACAACTTACCCCAGACATAAATTTTTTTAAAAACAAATTATTTAATATTTGATCTAAATATATCTTTATCAAATATAAATAACCAATAACAATTTCTTTGTTATTATTATGTTGGAATATATAATTACATATTTACATATATTAGTTTTTTACAAACTATAAGTTTTTGTTTAATTAAAGAAAACCTGATTACAAAAACCGTCATATAAATGTATCATATTATTTAGAACGAACTATAATATATCAACTACAATAAAATAACAATGTATAAAAGTATATGCTATTTAACATGTGGTTAGAGTAACCACAAAAATGACGCTAATTACAGAACTACACTGGATAACATTGACAAACAAATAATATTACAACATTTGTAAGTTAGTAACATCGTATAAAAACATATGTTATTAATATTTAGTACAAGATACTGTTAAAAATAATTATTTAGTACAAGATATCAAAATAATCAAAAAAGTGATTTACAAATATCTTATACTATTTAGCACGAATCATAACATATGAATCATAGCAAAGTACCAACGTATATAAGTATTCACTATTATTCAACATGTTGTATTAAAATAATTATAAAAGTTATGTTAATTACATCATAGCAACCACACTAAAATAACAACGTATAAAAGTATATGTTATCATTTAAAACATGTTATTAAAATAACTACAAAGTTAGACAATATTACAAAATTGCCATTTTGAACAGTGTATGAAACGACATATGAAAACCATAAAATGACAGCTACTTTTCATCATAATTGAGCTGTAGGTAAATGGTGAAACTAGTTTACAGGAGGTGGATGGGAAGAGGGCTGTCTATTAGACCTATGGGTGAGCAAAAATTGAACCGGAAAACTAAAAACCGAAAAAAAACTGACAAGATCGAACCCAAAACACCGAAAACCGAACGGATCGGTTCGGGTTTTGGTTCCATATTCCATAAAACTGATCAAAAACCGAACAGAACCGAATTAAATATATTTTAATTTATTATATATATATATATCATATTATATTTATATTTATTATTTGAAATTTGTAAATATGTTAATATATTTAAACTGTATCTTTTGAGTGTAAAACTTTATATAAATTGTATATTCTAGATGAAAACGTATAATAAAATGAAGTCGTTTTATAAAATTTATACTAGTTTTAACACCTAAAAAATATAAATAATTAATAAAAAGCATCTATATATGTTTCTACATCATATTTATTTTTTTTAACAATTGAAAGTTAAATTTATGACATAATAAACAAAAAACGTGAAAAAAAATTTATAAAAAAAAACCAAAACCGAAACCGATCCGAATCGAACCGAGAAACCGACGAACCTAACCGAACAAAACCCGGGTCCAATGGTTTTTGTTTTCTAAAACCGAATGGATCGGTTCGAGTTTTGATTTTAAGCAAAAACTGACCTATACTCACCCCTAATTAGACCTACCAATAAATTTGTTTATATCCTTTAATATTATTTATTCTTTCATTTGCGCCCCTAGACATCTGAAACATTTTTATTTTAGCCCAAATGTATTGAATATATAAAGGTGAGCTGATTCTATATTCTTATTATGAAAAACAATCGATCCTTTTAAAGAAAAGTCTAAAAATCTTTATATAACTATTAAAAGGTGACATGTATTATCCACATATTCTCTAGCCTAATCTTGTCCATTGATTTTTTCATATGTTATCATCTTAAAATTAATAAAATATCTACGCTATTTATTAGAAGGATTAATCATTTCCCTATTATTATTAGATCATCGTCCGATAAACTTATACTCGTAACTATTTGCATTTTAAATTTCCATAACAACGTACATTAATATATTAACACATTTCATTTATTTTTATGAAAATTTTTTGTGTTGACAGAATTAAATATTAAAGACTCCATATGCTAAACTTTTCGTAAAAAAGAGTTACATTAATATATTAACACATTTCATTTGAAAAAATAATACATTGTTTTTTTGATAAAAAAGTGACAAACTAAACACACACTCACAAACAGTGTGTAACACCATGCCTTACCACAACACAATATTGTCCGATTTGCCCGCAGGCTCACGGCTTTGTTTCCGGTTGCTCGGGCAAACTTCCCAGAAGGGTTACCCATAAGCATGCTTAACTGTGGAATTCTCCTCTCATCCACAACCAATACGCTCAAAACGCATTGTGTTATGTAAGACCAATAATGTCACTTATATCCAGGATTCCCCTTGTATGTTAAGATGTATGCTTTCACACCCCCCTCAACACAACTCAACGTCCTTCTTGAGTTATGCAAGTGCGCCATACATTCCCGACAATCCCAAGGGTTGCTCTGATACCACTTGTAACACCCCGCCTTACCACAACACAATATTGTCCGCTTTGCCCGCAGGCTCACGGCTTTGTTTCTGGTTGCTCGGGCAAACTTCCCAGAAGGGTCACCCATTTGACATTACTGTTGCCCAAGCACGGTTAACTGTGGAGTTCTTCTCTCATCCATAGCCAATACGCCCAAAATGTGTTGTATTATGTAAGGCCAATGATGTCACTTATATCTAGGATCTCCCTTGTATGCCAGCGATGTATGCTTTCACACCCCCTCAACACAACTCAACGTTATCGTTGAGTTATGCAAGTGCGCCATACACTCCTAACAATCCCAAGGGTTGCTCTGATACCAACTTGTAACACCCAACTTTGTAAAATATGGACAACCTGCTTTGCCGTTTCTTCTTTTGCACAACCCCCGATTAATTTACTTATGTGACGTAAGTCACTACTTAACGATTGAAAATGGCATAACCTATTATTGATGATTGAGATTTGAAATTGAGATTGATAAAGATGATTGTTGAGATGATTTGAGGTTGCTAGGCATATGTAGGAGTGTAATCTTCCCATAGTGTTTTCTTGATTATTATGTGATGATTGTTTGTAATATGCTTGACATGCGTATGATATTTATAAGATTGATTTAATTGGCAACCTCTTTATACAACCTGTGGTTATCTTACTCAGCTTTTTAAGCTGACATTTGTTTTGTTGAAAATGTTGTATCTCCTCAGGTTAATTATTAAAGCTTGCTTAGATTGAGACATGGGTAGATGGTTTCTATGACGAAGACTTATTATTGCCATAGTTTTGCCTCATTTATTTGGACGATCATTTATTATGTTGATTAAGACTTTATTGTCATTTGCTTGTTTATGGATTTCTTGAATTGTCGTTGTGATGCAACAAGTAACACCAAAACTATGTTTGACATTTCTGTTAGGAAATGATTATATTTTAAAAGGGACTTTTATAGCATTAAATGATTGTTTTATTTAAAAATTTTTGAAATCCATATTTTACGAAGTTGGGTGTTACAAGTTGGTGTCAGAGCAAACCTTGGGATTGTAGGAGTGTATGGCGCACTTGCATAACTCAACGAGAACTTTGAGTTATGTTGAGGGGGTGTGAAAGCATACATCCTCACATAAAAGGGGGATCCTGGCTATAAGTGACATCAATGGTCTTATATGACACAACGCGTTTTGGGCGTATTGGCTGTGGATGAGAGGAGAACTCCACAGTTAAGCATGCTCGGGCGGCAGCAATGCCAAATGGGTGACCCTTCTGGGAGGTTTGGCCGAGCAACCAGAAACAAAGCTGTGAGCCGCTGGCAAAGCAGACAATATTGTGTTGTGGTAAGTCGGGATGTTACAAGTGGTATCAAAGCAACCCTTGGATTGTTAGGAGTGTATGACGCACTTGCATGACTCAGCGAGGACATTGAGTTGTGTGGAGGGGTGTGAAAGCATACATCTTAACATACAAGGGGGATTCTGGATATAAGTGACATCATTGGTCTTACATAACACAACGCTTTTTGGGCGTATTGGCTGTGGATGAGAGGAGAACTCCACAGTTAAGCGTGCTCAGGTGACAGAAATTCTATATGGGTGACCCTTCTGGGAAGTTTGCCTGAGCAACCAGAAACAAAGCCGTGAGCCTGCGGGCAAAGCGGACAATATTGTGTTGTGGTAAGGCAAGGTGTTACACAGTGGATCCGTTCGTTTGTAGTATACCTATTAGGTAAGACCAGGTTCGTTCGCAGGGACTATGTTTAAGAACTAAGTGACATCAAGTAATACTAAGATTGGTCGGGGGTTTTGTGACCGAGTTGTCACGTTGCTTTTAAAATCAATTAATAAAAAGATTTAGTTAATAATTCCGAGAAATTAATCGAAAGAGAGTTGTTTTAAACAGAAAAATTAAAGGTCGTCTACCTCGAATCAGATCCATAACATGTTTTAGGTTGCACTAATCAATACGATAGTTGGGATCTAAATAAGTCACTAGACTTGGTCACGTGGGTATCACCCCTAAAAAATCCGTATTACCTACTCAAATCCCCAAACAGATTAGCTCCAAGTGTGAGTACCACCCTATCCACCTATAGTTGCCTAACCAATTAGTTTGTTTAACTATTTTAATAACAATCTTGTCTACCGAATTACCAATCCGTTAACACACTTAATCCTATTAGTATTGAATTACTCTTTACCAGTCGATAACATAAAGCAATTTATTTATACCTTAGACAATCAAGATTATGTAGACAT